>NC_048298.1:54477883-54766197 GCF_013100865.1 Trachemys scripta elegans
GAAGTGCTCGCCGTCGACTGCGGTACTCCAGCTCGCCGAGAGGAGTACCGCGGAGTCGACGGGGGAGCCTGCCTGCCGAGTGTGGACCAAGGTAAGTTCGAACTAATTCGAACTAAGGTACTTCGAACTTCAGCTACGTTATTCACGTAGCTGAAGTTGCGTACCTTAGTTCGAATTAGGGGGGTAGTGTAGACCAAGCCTCAGAATGCAGGGCGGATCCGGCTCCTCTACAGCTGTTCCGGAGTCCAGCCCGGGACTTTCCTGCAGCCCTCCCAGCCGCTCGGTCTGCTCTGCCGGGGGAGGGGGGAAATCCCGGACATTGTGAGTTATTTACAAATTCCCCCCGGACGCTATTTTTAGTACGAAAAGGAGGACATGTCCGGGTAAATCCGGACGAATGGTAACCCTAGGTATAACTGTAGTCACCCCTTGGCCCAATAAACCTTTATATCTGGTGGTGACATGCAAGAAAGAAAAAGCCCAGCTTGATTGCCAGATCCCAGTTGGATTTAAGGTTTTAATATTTTTTTTTGGTCATTTCTGTTTTTTACTTGTAAACTGAGCACATTTGGGCCCCAAATCTGCAATTATATTCACCTGTGCATGAGGGTCTGCCTGCATGGATTCTATAGCAGGTTCAGGGCCTTTAAGTGGAAGAGAACAGGAAACAATGAATTGAATAATGGCAATTTTTTAGAGAGCCTTTTCCATTCTGTTCTTTTCAGGTTCTTATTCCATAACTATCACTGGAGTAGAACCACTTTCAATTAAAATAAATGTTGTCTATATGTACTTTAACACAACTGTAAATATGAGTTCAGTTGTGCTCAGTTAACTTGTATATAAAACATAATTATGAGTTAGGGATTCTTTCTTACTTTTTTTTTACTTGCTTTTGTACTTTGCAAATATTAATAAAGCTTTTAAACTAAAATAATCTACTGATGGCTATCTATATTGAGGCATACAACTTTTAAAATCTCCCTTATAACATAGATGTAAAATAATGAGAACATTGTGTTAATATTTTTATTTCATGTAATTGTATGTTGTCTGCTCACAATTGTGACAGCAGAAAAAGCAGAAGCTAAAACAAAGGATGGACTAAAATGTCAATAAATCACATTGTGTTAACAACAGGTGCCCTGCAGGCTCTTTGGTTTCTAATGCACATGCTGATTCTTTCTTTCTTTTTTTTTTTTAAATGGATCTCTGCTTTTTTAAAAAAAAAAAAAAATCATGTTAGCAATTAATGTTCCAAGTTTTTACAATAAAACTATTATTTAACTTTCAGAATTTATATGTTCTAGTTACTCTATTCAAACAGGAGGTTATTCTGATTAACATAAAATATCTACAGAGCTAACTGCAGTCAAAAGCATAGGTAAACAGCCTGTAAAACAAAGACAGTCAGTACAGTAGTCAGTAATTATTCTTCATCTTCCATTTATTCATATGTTACCTACTGAAATGAGTGATCTTTCCTTGAGAAAGACCTTGGCTCTCATTTGGAGTGCTTTGCTTTGTATGTAATGGTTACCATGGTGCATTTGTGGGCCCCATCCTGTTTCTAATTAAGACAATGGGAAAAGCCCCATGAATTTCAATGGGAGTAGGATCGAGATGTTGTGTGTGAGCACTGAAGGGGGAATGGCAGCGCCAGGGAAGATTATTTGAAAAAAAAATTGAGAGGGGCTAATTTTTTTGGAAGCTTTGTGTCTTATATTCCAGCTAACCCATTGCTCACCAGTATCCAGTTGCTCTGCCACAAAGTAACTTGAACTTAATTTCATTAGGCAGCAAGTATCAAACAATTGAGAGCGAAGGAGACACAAGCCAAAAAATTGTCAGAAGGCTATATTAAAATGGAGTTGGCGTACATTTACATTCCATTTGTTGCTCCAGCAGTACTAGCCTCTTCAAAGACATGCTTGAAAGAAAAAGAACAAAATGTTGCTAAGGTCAAGTATATTATATGTGGCTTTTTCCTACTGCTGAATACATTTTTCTCTTTGTAATAGTCTCAATCGGTTGACCACCAGTGCAAACTCCAAGGCCAACAATGCTTTTGGGAATGGTGGGGTCTAAAGAATCTGGGCAATATTTCTTCTGTTGTTGTGGTGGTTCTGTTTGGTTGCTTGCTTTTTTTTTTTATTAAGGTGGGTTGGATTGAGTTTCTTATTTTAATTTTTGTAGGAATTTTTTATGGGTTTATAAATAATCAATCTTTTTTATTATTATGCAAGCACTTTGGGAGTTTTGAATGGGCACTTTTGTTTAAAAACTGAAAGATACTAAACAAATGTTTAGTAAATGGGAAATGCAGAAATAGACTGTAGCTGACAGTTAAGAAATCTATTTAAATACACGATTTTTAAAATATGCCTATCCATACACTCTGGGCACAGGTATTATGTATTTGTATTACAGAAATACGCAGCAGCCCCAGTCATGTACCAGCACCTCATTTTGCTAAACTCTGTACAGACAGAATAAAACGATGGCCCCAGCCCTAAAGAGTTTACAATCCAGACATCTAATTTAGAGAACAAGCTAGCAGACAACGGGGGTGCTATTGTAGTAATCAACTGTGATGATTATGTCAACAAGACCAACTGACAACTCTCTAACGTCACCTGCTATAAAGAACTCAAAGACCTTACACCATAATTCACACAGGAATTTAAGGATATCATCAAATCCTTCCCCAAACAACTTCAAGAGAAATTCTATTACCTCATCCCCACGAACCCATTCCAGGGACCTTCAGCATGCTTCCCAAGATACACAAACAAGGAAACCAAGCCAGACCCCTCATATCTGACCACCGCACTCTTACTGAAAGAATATCAGGACTCACAGAAACCATCCTCCAGTCACTCAACACACACAGGGCCAGCTTCCTCCAGGACACAACTAACTTCTTCCAGAAACTCTGCAGCATTAACAATCTCCTTCAGAATACCATCCTTGCCACCATGAATATCACATCCCTAGACACCAACATTCCTCACCATGACAGCATCACTGCCTGCCTCAAATATCTATCAGACAATGGACAACACTTATATATCCACTCCAAAGACAATTGCCAAACATCTATTTCATCATACCAGTGGTATACCTGAGATACATTTGTAACCCCCTTTTCTTTTTCTTTTTGCATGGTGTTCAGCAGAAGACAAAAAAAAAAAAAAAAAAAAAAACCCATACCGTATTGCTATAATTACAGCTGTTGTTTCCACTTGCTCTGAGTTGATATTAGGACTGTCCCGATATTTACTTGTTTGTCCCGCATCCCGATATTTTGCCCTCCAGCACACAGGCGGAGGGGTCTCGCGCCTCTCCCGCCTCAACTCCAACCCGGCCCCGCCCAGACTCCGGCCCCTGCCTCCCCCATTGGATCCCTCCCCAAATCCCCGCCCTGCCCCGCCTCTTCCCCAAGCACGCCGCATTCCTCCTCCTCAACCCTCCCTCCCAGGCTTGCGCTAATCGGCTGTATGGCAGTGCAAGTGCTGGAGGGAGGGCGGAGAAGCAGGACGCAGCAGCCAGCTCAGGGGAGGTGGAGGTGGAGCGAAGGCGAGCTGGTACGTGGGGGCGGGGCATGGAGCTGGAAGCTCCTGGCCAATCAGTAGTGAGATGTGTCAGGGGTACAAAACCAGCAGCCATTCTGAGCACTACTCAGATCCAGCCCAGCCCTGCAGAGAGAAGTAGAGCAACGCAGGGTAACCTGGACTGAATCTGTGGATTGGATCTCAATGCAGTTTACTGTAATCTTACAGAAGTCAGTGGGATTGAGAAAATACGATAAAGGAGAAATCACAGGCTGGAGGCCAAATGTCTTTGTGAGGTGTGTTATGATGTTGAACCAAAGACAGTGTGAGAGCCTAACAGCTACATTCAGTGTCAGTTTTTTTTTCATATATTCATATGTGAAGTTGTGTATGTGCTCAATAACATGGATGCTGAAACAATATTTTACAATGATATTAATAACCAATGTGGTGTTAGCTTTCATAGGATATCTCACAAGGCATATTTTGTATAAATATGATTGCATAGTGTGGAGGGTGTGAACATGGGGTTCCTAGGATCACACGCACACCATACTAAAACCTATACACGATATCATCACACAATTACAACCCATACTAAATATGGTTGATACTTGAAAGAAAACTTTCTGAAACCTGCTCTTCTGGCCTTCAAACAACCCCCACCATACCAAGTTCATTATCAGAAGCAAGCTCCGCACAGACCAGGACATACTAACTTGAAGTGGCACCAGACCCTGCCATAACAACAGATGCAAAACCTGCAGACATATTTCAATCACTAGGATGATCAATATCCCTCCAGAACACCTTTCAAGAGTCATGGATCCTAAACATGCCTCTCACAACATGTGCTATACCTCATCCAGTGCATTAAATGCACCAGCAACAACTATATGGATGAAACCAGACAATCACTATGCTCTTGAATGCGCTCACACAGAAAAATGATGATAGACAAAGACATCCTATCACCCATGGGCACGTTTTGCAAAGTGATAACTCCATATCTTATCTTTCAGTTCTCATCTTCAAAGGAAACCTGAAAACAACACTTCAAAAGGCGAACCTGGGAACTTAAATTCATAACTCTGTTAGACACTAAAAATCATGGTCTCAACAGAGACACTGGTTCTATGGCTCATTGCAACAATTTGTAACCTACTAACCCTCCTTTGTCCTATGGCTGCAGAGGTGTTAATTGCCCACTTCATCTTAACTAGTCTCCTGGTGTTATTTTCTTATGTTTGACAATCTGACCCACCTTGTACTTAACTGTGACACTCTGGTTGCCTTCCCCAGACCTGAAGAAGAGCTCACTGTAGCTTGAAATCTTGTCCCTTCCACTAACAGAGGTTAGTCCGATAAAAATATTGCCTCACCCACCTTGTCTCTTGCTTAATAAGAAAAAGGGATCCGTTGATCCCTTGGCCCCCTGGATCCCACTATGTGCAAATGGTTGATCTCTACCCACCTGAGACAAAGCTTGGATGAATGAACAAATAGGTCTTGCAGCATGACCAGAACATGAACCTATTCAGGCTTTGTCAGTTGAGGGCAAATACACACCCTAGAGTGCTGTGTGTGGTTACTAGTAAGTGCCAGCTGTTGGGCACACTATTTCAATAGGCAGTGTCTCCCCTGGGTGCAGGGCTGGGGCTGCCCAGGCTTCTCATGGACATTGATGAAAGGTGCTAGGTATCACTATTGTTATCACCCCCTGAGCCCACCTGGGGCTGGCCCCGAGAAATACAATAAAAGGAGCCAACCCCAGTCTCTGTGTCAGGAATATGGGCAGCCCCAACATACCAAGAATTAATTGTCTTGCTTGCTCAGGTCCAAGACTCTTGATCTCACCACAGTTCCCAACCATCTAAAACCCACTCTTGGGTCCAGTTAGACTAAGGCACCACTAGGTCCCTCTCTCATGCGCAGCTACATAGTCCAGGTCTGACATCAGCTCTGTCATTCTTGGTCCACTTGGGCATCACTGTGAAATTATCTTTGTGTACACACACCCCTTTTCGGGGCACTGTGCAGTTAGCTGTGAGCTGCACCACCTGTGGCAGAGTGGTTAAGTCATTTCTGCACCATCACCTGTCTGGGGCACTGTGATGTGAGCTCTGTGCTACAGCTGCTGCTCTGGTTGGGCCTTTCTGCAAAGTCAGCTCTGTCACATGCTGCCAGTCTGGCCTTGCCTATTGTTAAACCAGCTCTGCATTGCTGCCGGTTCAGCCTGAGCTGATGTGGTCCAGTGCAGTGCAGTACAGCCCAGCAGAACCCCACAATCATTCCACATAGGGTTCAGAATGTCCAGGTGAGGAACCCAGAGCAAAACAGGACCCTTGGGGAGAGCCCCTCATCTCTAGGACAGAACCCTATCCTCCTCCTTGTTGAATTTGAATCCTTAATTCTGAAACCAGAGTCCAGTACTAGTGAAGTCAGAGTGACCCACGTGCTCCAGGGCACTTCTTGCAGAATTCCTGTGCCCTTTGATGAGTACAGTTACAGTAACAATTTATTAGCACCAGGGCCGCCGAGAGCGGGTTTGGGCCCCGGTGAAAGAAAATGTTCGGGCCTCCCAGCAAGGGTGGACCAGCTAAAGAGGGCCGACGGCGGGTTGGGGGGGGGAAAAGCCGGGCCCCAGGCCCCCTTCCGGACTGCTGGGCCCTGGTAAGGAGACGGAGGGGGCAAGGAAGCCGGGCCCCAGGCCTAGGGTTACCATACGTCCGGATTTTCCTGGACATGTCCGGCTTTTTGGGCCTCAAATCCCCGTCTGGGGGGAAATCCCAAAAAGCCAGACATGTCCAGGAAAATAGGGAGCGAGGGCCTGGCGGTGCGGGGCTGGGGGCCGGCGCGGTGCTCAGCAGGGGCTGGGGCCAGGGGCGCGGGGCCGGTGCGGTGCTGGGCCAGGGACCAGCGCGGTGATGGGCTGGGCCGGGGGCACGGGCACTTGGCCGGGGGCCGGGGTCGGCGCGGTGATGGGCCGGGGGCCGGCGCGGTGCTCGGCCGGAGCCGGGGCCGGGGGCGCGGGCAGTTGGACGGGGGACGGGGCCCCAGGGCCCAAGCCGGGCGGGAGACGCCAGGGCCAGAGCCTCTTGGCCTGGGCTGGCCGGCCGCCAAAGGGAGCCGTTTGGCCAGGAGGGCCAGACTGAGCCGCGCCGCACCCCGCCCCAGCCTACCTGCTGCCTCCCTGTTTTAGGCTTCCCGTGAACATTTGATTCGCGGGAAGTAGGGTGTGGGGGAGGAGCAGGGGGCGGAGCGTTCAGGGGAGGGGGCAGAGTTGGGGCGGGGCAGGGGGCAGGGAATGGGTGGAGTTGGGGCAGGGCCGGGGCCCCATGGAGTGTCCTCCTTTTTAAAAATTAAAATATGGTAACCCTACCCAGGCCTCCTTCCGGACCGCCGGGCCCCAGTAATTTGTACCGGCTTCCCCGCCCTCTCGTCGGCCCTGATTAGCACTTATACAATCAGAACACAGACAAATTCCAAATACAGCAACAAATCACAGTAAGTGGAACTATGGGCAAGCCACATTGGATAAAGCTGGCTTTTCCTCTTGTCTGCTATAGAGGGAGTGGAGAGTTCTAATCCTCTAAGCTCTTGAGCTCTCAGGCTTACCCATAAAAGGAAATTGCCACATAGGCCTACCTCTGGGGTAGAGCAAAGCAAATAACTGATTTTTCAGGTTAGTGACTGAACTGAATAATCAAAAAAATATTCAGATATTTTCAAACTGAATCTGATTTTTTTTTTTCCATTTTAGCTCTTACCTAAAATGAAGGGCTGAAACTTTTTTGTTCAGGTCAAACAAAACGTTTTGCACATTGTTTTGAAATAACATTTTGAAATAAAATGTCTATTTGAATGATATTTTCCAAACAAAATGGCTTGTTTGGAAAATGTCTAAACAAACTGTTTTGACATTTTGAAAAAAAAAATCAGTTTTTTTTCCAGCTGAATCTATTCACTGAATTTGACCTGAATTTAAAAATAGTTTCAATACCCTGTCCAGTGAATTTGCTACTCAATAAAAAAAATTAGCCCAGCTCTGCTCTCGAGGCTCTACTTTTCTAAGCAAGCCACCTGTCTGTTTGGAGTCACCCTCACAAACACATTAGGCCAACCCCAAGTATTCAAAAGTCAGGAGTCAGGCCCCAAAAATCATGGGATTCACTTAAAAATAACGAGATTTTTTAAATAATACATGTGACTAGGATTTATTTGCCTTTTGGTGTTGGAGCTGTTAAGGTTCACTTTTTCAAGCTTTATTCCCTAACTACAAGGGCTAGAAACTTCTTTTTTTAAATGAAAGCTGAGACACTCAGACACTGGTGCCAGCAGCTGGGGCTTGTAGAAAAACACCAAATATCACAAGACTCATAATGAAATCACTGCAAACAGCACTGGGCCAGACTCACTAGTGCTGGCAAAGGTAGGACTAAATTACTTCTCCCTGTCCCAATGTGGCCCCTTTGTCCCAAAGGGTATTTACCCTACAGGAGGGCAGATAGCATTACTGCTGCCATATATATTTGTGAGGGCTGAGAAACAGCTTGAAGTTGTGGCTGTGGCTCTATAGCAGATGTGGGCAAACTATGGCCTGAGGGCCACATCCGGCCCGCGGGACCCTCCTGCCCGGCCCCTGAGCTCCTGGCCCGGGAGGCTAGCCCCCAGCCCCTCCCCTGCTGCTCCCCCTCCCCCGCAACCTCAGCTCACTGCGCTGCTGGCGCAATGTTCTGGGCGGCGGGGCTGCGACCTCTTGCCGGGCAACGCAGCTGCAGAGCCCGGCCTGACCTGGTACTCTGTGCTGCGTGGTAGTGTGGCTGGCTCCAGCCGGGTGGCGCAGTTGCCTGTCCTTGTGCTCTGGGTGGCGCGGCTGTAGCACTGCCAGCCACCAGTGCTCTAGGCAGCGCAGTAAGGGGGCAGGGAGCAGAGAGGGTTGGACAGAGGGCAGGGGAGTTCGGGGTGGTGGTCAGGGGGCAGGGGTGTGGACAGGGGTCGGGGCGGTCAGAGGGCAGGGAACAGGGGGGTTGAATGGGGGCAGGGATCCCAGGGGGGCAGTCAGGAATAAGAGAGGAGTTGGATGAGGCGGCGGGGGGCAGTCAGGGACAGGGGTTCCGGGGGTGGTCAGGGGACAGGGAATTGGGGTGGATGGGGCAGGGGCCTGGGGGTGCAGTCAGAAATGAGAGGGGGGGGTGGATGGAGTGGCGGGGGGCAGTCAGGAGAGTCCAGGGGCAGTCAGGGGACAGGGAGGGGTGGATGGGGCAGGGGTCCTGGGGGGACCATCAGGGGACAGGGAACGGGGAAGCTGTCAGGGGGCAAGAAGCAGGGGGGGTCAGATAGAGGGCGGGGGCCAGGCCATGCCTGGCTGTTTGGGGAGGCGCAGCTTCCCCTAACCAGCCCTCCATACAATTTCGGAAACCCGATGTGGCCCTCAGGCCAAAAACTTTGCCCGCCCCTGCTCTATAGGAAGCAGAATCAATCCTAGCCATGTCCACGCCACTGGTCCCTTGGATTCCACAGAAGAAGGGAGGTTACAGACAATACAGCTTTGTTTCCCATCAAACTTCTTGAAGGGATGTCCGAGTTCCTAGTGATGGCTATCCATGCCGGGCTGAATATGCCTCACTGAATTCTTTGCTGCCTTAATTGGCTGCTGTTTAACCTGACCTTTGAGCTGGCCCAGCTGCAGCTTTTGCATAGGTTTGACTTTTTAGAAAGGATGCTTATTGGATTTTATGCAGTAAACTTGCAAACAGCCAAGGTGTTATGTTATTGTTTGTACTTAACATGTGATGCAAAAAAATTTGAAGAACCCTATATACCTAGAAATAATATATTTTACAGGATCCTTGTATCAGAACATAGATACGATGACATGTAAATAGAGTTAATTAAATTAATTTGTTCATTTATGAAAAAGTAAGCAAATCTCAAGAGTAACACCATCAACATTTCTTTCATCTCTTTTATTTGTAATACTTTGGTAAAATCATGAACACTGAAATAACTTTCTCTGCCTCAGTTGCCCTTTTCTGTTCGGTACACATGGATTCCTTCTCAGCCTCTGGACTGTTTTTCAATGGAACTGCCTTTTCATATTTTTATTATTGTTGTTTTTGTTTTTATTTATATGATTGTCTATCGACTTCACCAAAGATCATATCACAACTATGGGAAGGATAGTGTTAAGTTATGCTTCTGCTGGCTGGTTCTATCTACAGCAGCAGAACGCAAAACATTGCATGGGTTTCCAAAATCGTGTTTGATTTTAATTTCTCAGTAACGTAGCTGTAATAGCCTATGAATTGGAGGATGTTACTATGATCAAATTAAAGTGCAGCTCTGCTCTGAAAAGTGATTTTTGTAAAATGGCACCTACTTGCTCTTATTCTTTCTGTCTGAATCATATCTATTTATTTTAACTGATAGAAATATGATTTTGCTACTTTTCACTCCAACACAGCTATGGGGGAGTGAGCTGGGTTGTATTCTGGTTCACACATCATCACAACAATTGTCATTCAAATTCCAGTTGCTGGGCAAAATTCTGCCCTTGGTTTCACCTGTGCAGTTCTATTGAAAACAACAAAACTGCACAGGTGCGGTTGAGGACAGCATTTGGTCTTTGGACCCTTTATTTCTTGTGATGATAAGCAAAAAGAAAAGAACATAGTTTGACTCAGATTACAAATTGAGGTTACAGAGCTGGAAATTAAGGGGAAAAACACTCTTCTTTTAACTGAGTAAATTTGATACGGAAAACCTTGAGAAACGCTGAATATAGAATGCACATTTCTACAGAGTTACTTTTCAAAGTAGATCCTTATTATAAGGCTGGCCAAGTTTTATATCTAAACTACTTAGCAGTAGCCTACCATATAACATCGCTTTGCGACCAGGGGCTGCTAACAGGGAGTTTCGCAAGGGAGTTCTCCAGGTGAAGGAGGAGCAATACAGCACCCTTTTGGGGTAAGTGACTGTCTGTAGTGTGTGTTTGTTTGTGTTTGAGGGTTACTTGCTGTGTGCTGAGCTTGTGTTTGTCAGTCTGTTTGTTTGTTTTGGTTGTTTGAAGGACCGTGTGCTGTGGCTGGCAGTTGGAAGCTGTGAGCTTCAAAGGAAGGTTTGAAAGCTAGAAGCCTCTGGTAAGTGGCTGAGCCTTAATCAGTGGGCGGGGCATTCATACAGGCCAGGGCTTTATAAAGCAGCGCACAAGCTACCAGGGAGCTTTGCGACCAGGGGCTGCTAACAGGGAGTTTCGCAAGGGAGTTTGGAAGGGGAGCAGGAAGGGGGCGAGGGTCCCTTGCCGGTTCCATCTGTTTTCTCTTGATTCCCCTTAATACCTATAAAGCAACTACATTCTAACTGTTTGCTTAAACAACCCTTTCAGCTGACAGGGGGCTGCAGACGGGAGTTTGACAGAGGGAGGCTTACGATGGTTAGGAAGACCCGCAACACCTGTGCCAGCACTGCTACTGTCTCCTCCACCTGTGCCTGTAGCCAGACAGAGTGCCTAAGCATGGATGCCTCTACCCAGATCCTGGTGTGGTTTTGCAAAGACTGTAACTTGCAATTTCCACTTACTGATATCCAGGCTGGGGGGACCATCCAATGTGAAAGGTGCCTGCTGGTGGAATCTCTCAGGCAGCAGGTGGGAGAGCTACAGGAGGAGGTGGCTAGGTTGAGGAGCATCCGTATCCACGAGCAATTCCTCGACAGTGTCCATGTGGAGACAGCTGAGGTAGCTGTCCCAGTACACAGGACTGCTGATACACCACTGGTGGAGGAGGCAATGGCTCAGGGTGGACGCTGGCAGCTGGTTACTTCTGGCAGCAGGCAGTGCTCCACCCTTGCTCTGAACCCTCCTGCTGTGGTTATAGGTAACCGTTATGCTCTTCTTGATACAGGAAAGAAGGAATCACTCCCTACAGTAAAGGAGGAGAAGCCTCGTACCCCTAAGGCTGGAGAGTCTGCTGCCACCACTGCGAATAGGAAACGTAGGGTAGTGGTGGTCGGAGACTCTCTGCTGAGGGGGACGGAGGCGCCCATCTGTCGCCCTGACATTTCATCTCGGGAGGTATGCTGCCTGCCGGGGGCCCGTATCCGAGACGTTACGGAGGCATTGTCGAGGATTATCCGGCCCTCTGACTACTACCCCATGCTACTCATCCATGTGGGCACAAATGATACTGCGCGGTGTGACACTGAGCGGATCAAGAGTGACTACAGGGCTCTGGGAGCACGGGTGAAGGAGTTTGGAGCGCAGGTGGTATTCTCTTCAATTCTTCCTGTCAAAGGTAGGGGCCCGGGCAGAGACAGATGCATCATGGAGGTGAATGCCTGGCTGCGAAGATGGTGTCGCCAGGAGGGCTTTGGCTTCCTAGACCACGGGATGCTATTCGAGGAAGGACTGCTAGGCAGAGATGGCGTTCACCTTTCGAGGAGAGGGAAGACCCTATTCGGACACAGACTGGCTAACCTAGTGAGGAGGGCTTTAAACTAGGTTCGACGGGGACAGGTGAGCAAAGCCCACAGGTAAGTGGGGAACATGGAGACCGGGGAAGTGAGTCGGAAACAAGAGGGAGTGTGGGCTATATTGGCAGAGAGAAAGGAGAGTCAGGAAAAAACTGGGAGGAAAGATCAAACCAGTATCTTAGATGCCTATATACAAATGCGAGAAGTATGGGGAATAAGCAGGAAGAACTGGAAGTGCTAATAAATAAATACAACTATGACATTGTTGGCATCACTGAAACTTGGTGGGATAATACACATGATTGGAATGTTGGTGTGGATGGGTACAGCTTGCTCAGGAAGGATAGACAGGGGAAAAAGGGAGGAGGTGTTGCCTTATATATTAAAAATGTACACACTTGGACTGAGGTAGAGATGGACATAGGAGACGGAAGTGTTGAGAGTCTCTGGGTTAGGCTTAAAGGGGCAAAAAACAAGGGAGATGTCATGCTAGGCGTCTACTACAGGCCACCTAACCAGGTGGAAGAGGTGGATGAGGCTTTTTTCAAGCAACTAACAAAATCATCCAAAGCCCAAGATTTGGTGGTGATGGGGGACTTCAACTATCCGGATATATGTTGGGAAAATAACACAGCGGGGAACAGACTATCCAACAAATTCTTGGACTGCATTGGAGACAACTTTTTATTTCAGAAGGTTGAAAAAGCTACTAGGGGGGAAGCTGTTCTAGACTTGATTTTAACAAATAGGGAGGAACTCGTTGAGAATGTGAAAGTAGAAGGCAGCCTGGGTGAAAGTGATCATGAAATCATAGACTTTGCAATTCTAAGGAAGGGTAGAAGGGAGAACAGCAAAATAGAGACAATGGATTTCAGGAAGGCAGATTTTGGGAAGCTCAGAGAGCTGATAGGTAAGGTCCCATGGGAATCAAGACTGAGGGGAAAAACAACTGAGGAGAGTTGGCAGTTTTTCAAAGGGACACTATTAAGGGCCCAAAAGCAAGCTATTCCGCTGGTTAGGAAAGATAGAAAATGTGGCAAAAGACCACCTTGGCTTAACCACGAGATCTTGCACAATCTAAAAAATAAAAAGGAGTCATATAAAAAATGGAAACTAGGACAGATATCAAAGGATGAATATAGGCAAACAACACAGGAATGCAGGGGCAAGATTAGAAAGGCAAAAGCACAAAATGAGCTCAAACTAGCTACGGGAATAAAAGGAAACAAGAAGACTTTTTATCAATACATTAGAAGCAAGAGGAAGACCAAAGACAGGGTAGGCCCACTGCTTAGTGAAGAGGGAGAAACAGTAACAGGAAACTTGGAAATGGCAGAGATGCTTAATGACTTCTTTGTTTCGGTCTTCACCGAGAAGTCTGAAGGAATGCCTAACATAGTGAATAATGGGAAGGGGGTAGGTTTAGCGGATAAAATAAAAAAAGAACAAGTTAAACATCACTTAGAAAAGTTAGATGCCTGCAAGTCACCCGGGCCTGATGAAATGCATCCTAGAATACTCAAGGAGCTAATAGAGGAGGTATCTGAGCCTCTAGCTATTATCTTTGGAAAGTCATGGGAGACGGGAGAGATTCCAGAAGACTGGAAAAGGGCAAATATAGTGCCCATCTATAAAAAGGGAAATAAAAACAACCTAGGTAACTACAGACCAGTTAGTTTAACTTCTGTGCCAGGGAAGATAATGGAGCAAGTAATTAAGGAAATCATCTGCCAACACTTGGAAGGTGGTAAGGTGACAGGGAATAGCCAGCATGGATTTGTGAAGAACAAATCATGTCAAACCAATCTGATAGCTTTCTTTGATAGGATAACGAGCCTTGTGGATAAGGGTGAAGCGGTGGATGTGGTATACCTAGACTTTAGTAAGGCATTTGATACGGTCTCGCATGATATTCTTATCGATAAACTAGGCAAATACAAATTAGATGGGGCTACTATAAGGTGGGTGCATAACTGGCTGGATAACCGTACTCAGAGAGTTGTTATTAATGGTTCCCAATCCTGCTGGAAAGGCGTAACGAGTGGGGTACCGCAGGGGTCTGTTTTGGGACCAGCTCTGTTCAATATCTTCATCAACGACTTAGATATTGGCATAGAAAGTACGCTTATTAAGTTTGCGGATGATACCAAACTGGGAGGGATTGCAACTACTTTGGAGGACAGGGTCATAATTCAAAATGATCTGGACAAATTGGAGAAATGGGCTGAGTTAAACAGGATGAAGTTTAACAAAGACAAATGCAAAGTGCTCCACTTAGGAAGGAAAAATCAATTTCACACATACAGAATGGGAAAAGACTGTCTAGGAAGGAGTACGGCAGAAAGGGATCTAGGGGTTATAGTGGACCACAAGCTAAATATGAGTCAACAGTGTGATGCTGTTGCAAAAAAAACAAACATGATTCTGGGATGCATTAACAGGTGTGTTGTGAGCAAGACACGAGAAGTCATTCTTCCGCTCTACTCTGCTCTGGTTAGGCCTCAGCTGGAGTATTGTGTCCAGTTCTGGGCGCCGCATTTTAAAAAAGATGTGGAGAAATTGGAAAGGGTCCAAAGAAGAGCAACAAGAATGATTAAAGGTCTTGAGAACATGACCTATGAAGGAAGGCTGAAAGAATTGGGTTTGTTTAGTTTGGAAAAGAGAAGACTGAGAGGGGACATGATAGCAGTTTTCAGGTATATAAAAGGGTGTCATAAGGAGGAGGGAGAGAACTTGTTCACCTTAGCCTCTAAGGATAGAACCAGAAACAATGGGTTTAAACTGCAGCAAGGGAGGTCTAGATTGGACATTAGGAAAAAGTTCCTAACTGTCAGGGTGGTTAAACACTGGAACAAATTGCCTAGGGAGGTTGTGGAATCTCCGTCTCTGGAGATATTTAAGAGTAGGTTAGATAAATGTCTATTAGGGATGGTCTAGGCAATATTTGGTCCTGCCATGCGGGCAGGGGACTGGACTCGATGACCTCTCGAGGTCCCTTCCAGTCCTATAATCTATGAATCTATGAATCTATGAATAAAACATACTAATGTTACTGTGCTTTATGAATAAAATATTGTAAGAGGGTTTCTTTTCCTAGGGAATCTCCAAATATCTGATGTAGACTCATCTAAGTTGCATGAACATAGCTGCATCTTATGGATGTATCAATGAATGTTCAGTCCTTCTCATTAAAACTGTGTTATTATTAATTTTATTTTCAATTGTTTAGTGAGCAGAGAATTTTAAACTAGCCATTGCTTTCAGATTAACCATAATGTGAGCTGATGTGAGACCTGAAAAATCAGTTTGTCAGGCTGAGTTACATCATAAATAAGGTACTTAAATTTAACAACTTTTATATGAAGAAGAAAGTTTGTTTTGTAATATAATAATTTAAACTTCACAACATTATTTCTGTTTGAACAAGACCTTACAAAACATTTAGCTTTCCCCCCTGAGCGTAGCTGAATTGATAAAATTACACTGCTCTACAGCCAAAATGCTTCTGAAATAAATGTAGGCAAACTTTACTAATTCTGGGTCACTGAGAACGAAAATGATGCTTAAGATTGTTGATTGGCTCTAGTTTTCAAGATATGCTATTGGGTCAGTATATACGACCCTTGACTTGGGAATGGCGGAGGATAAGTGAGTTATAAAGGGAAGGGATCTCAATTTAAACCAGAAATGACTAAAATACATCTTTGACTGGATCTATGAATAAATCTATGACTGGGTTTGGACAGTACTCGCTTTTTAGGAAAAACAATGAATGATGCAATCTGAAGCTGGTATTGCGTCATACATGATATGAATTGCATCCTGTTATTCCTAGAAGTCATGGATGATGCAATCATAACGAAGCTTACATCACTCTGCTGAACAAATTGCCCTATATCAGCTCTAGAAATCATACAGTGTCGTGCTCTCTTATTTGTCAGTGTTTGATTTTGCAAAGGGACACATTTCTGTTTAGCCAAAGTGAGCAGAGATGCCTCGTACTTGTGTGAACAGTGCAGATAACTTCTGCTATGTTTGTGGTGAAGTGACTCTTGCATCACAAAAGCGCAGTATAACCACTATGGTTAAGAAAGCCTATCACCTTTATTTTGGCTGCAAAATTGGAGATCAGGACAAGAGGTGGGCCCCACACATATGCTGCAACACTTGTGCAACAAATCTTCGCCAGTGGTTGAACAGGAAAAGGAAATCTATGCCTTTTGCAGTGCCAATGATTTGGAGAGAGCCAACAGCTCATACCAGCAATTGTTACTTGTGCATGGTGCCTCCAGTTGGGAAAGGTGTGTCAAAGAAGAAAAAGTGGACTGTGCATTATCCAAACATTCCATCAGCTATACGCCCAGTACCCCACGGAGAAGGACTGCCAGTTCCTGATGCACCAGAATCATTCTCACTTGAGTCAGATGAGGAAGAGGAAGAGGATGAAACTTCTGGTCCTGAACCATCAATGTCACAGGACCCACATTTTCTCCCATCCTTCTCCTCTGAACAACACCGCCTAACACAAGGTGAACTGAATGACCTTGTCAGGGATTTGGAACTACCCAAGAGTAAGGCAGAGCTGTTGGGCTCCAGACTACAGCAGTGGAATCTCCTGCAGGTAGTGTTGGGGTTTCCATGTTCCGTGACCGTCAAAAGGATCTTGTCCCATTCTTCTTCATGGAAGGTGATCTTGTAGTCTGCAACAACATCTATGGTTTGATGGCAGCACTCAACATAGTTCACGATCCAGATGAGTGGAGACTGTTCATTGATTCATCGAAGACGAGTCTTAAAGCTGTTTTACTGCATAATGGCAATGTTTTGCCATCAATTACCGTTGGTCATGCAGTCCATATGAAGGAAACCTATGACAACATGAAATAACTTTTGAGGTGCATAAACTATGACCAACATCAGTGGCAGCTTTGTGGCCATTTGAAGGTTGTTGCTCTCTTGCTTGGTCTGCAGACTGGATACACAAAGTACTGCTGTTTTCTCTGCGAATGGGATAGTCGTGCAAGAGATTCCCACTACATCAAGAAAGATTGGCCACTCCGACAGTCTTTGGAGCCTGGGAGGAAAAGTGTTCAGCATCCACCACTTGTTGAATCAAGGAAGATTTTGTTACCACCCTTACACATCAAGCTGGGTCTGATGAAGAACTTTGTCAAGGCCATTGACAAAACACAAGCAGCTTTCAAGTACCTCTGTGGAAAATTTCCAAGGTTAAGTGAAGCTAAGATAAAGGAAGGTGTCTTTGTTGGTCCTCAGATTCGTGAACTTCTTCGAGATGATGCATTTGACCATGCACTGCGTGGCAAGGAAAAGACGGCATGGAAAGCCTTCCAGTTAGTGGCAATAAATTTTCTCGGAAACAACAAGGCAGACAACTATAGGTTGTTGGTGGAAAACCTCCTCAAGGCATACAAAAGCCTTGGTTGCAACATGTCACTAAAGATACATTTTTTGCACTCTCATCTAGATTTTTTTCCACCGAACTGCGGAGCAGTGAACGACGAGCACGGCGAGCGATTTCACCAGGACATTTTTTTCCACCGAACTGCGGAGCAGTGAGCAACGAGCATGGCGAGCAATTTCACCAGGACATTGCAACAATGGAGAAACGCTATCAGGGAAAATGGAGCCCATCAGTGCTTGCAGACTATTGCTGGACAGTGACAAGAGATGCTCCATTTAATGAATACAAGAGACAAGCCAAGAAGCGCAGAGTAGACACTGAATAGGACTAAACTATGTACATAATAGTTTTTTGCCTTTTGTTTCATAATAAATTTGATTTATATAACCCTTTTGCTGATTTTTAAAGTATTACATAAACAGGACAGGTGAACTATTATCATGTATAGCAACCATAAACACATGAAAAGACCTAGGTTTACAATTTATGATTAAAACTCTACTATCTACACAATATACATAGACATAAAATGTAAAAACTTAAATATCTTAGAAACAGTAGCCAATCAGTTGTTTTAATTGTCATATTTGAATTCAGCACATCAAAATACATAATAAATAGCACATTTTATCTCTGAAGCAGACGATTTCTCAAATATTGTAGACCAGTGTTATTGGTGTTTCTTTAGTTTTATTTTTATGCAATGTAAAACATTTATACTGTCTCCCAAAGCAAATTAAAGTACAAGACCCAAGTACAGATGAAAGCAACTGGCATGCAATATTAATATGTCAAAGAAAGTTTTTTCTATGTTTCAGAAAAGCGGTCTGTTGTTGTACTTAAAAATCTATTTCAATTTTTGTTTATCAGAATTTGTGCAACCTATCATATACAGTTTCCACCAGCTATTTCTTGAAAGACTTCTTGAGAAGGGAATTTTGGTGTCTTCAGTTAAAAGTGCCTCTTTCTTCTTATATCATGAGATATTTCAATGACAACAGTATATTTTGGCTGGTTTCTGAAAACGTATGCTTTCTTTTAATCTATACGGAACCTCAATCAGTGTTCAGGTCAGTAAGAGGGAAGACATTTATGGAATCAATCATTTTCGGTTAAGGAGTACATGTATTGCAAGCTTACTAATGGAATGGAAATAATGCCTGGAACTTCTCCAAAACAGTCACTGTCTCAATGGAGCAATTAAATATGTATGAAGAATGTTTGCAGTGAAGTTCAAACACATCAGCCTAAGGCTTATATTTTTAGTTTAATTTATTCACAGCCTTTCTGTGTGCTGCTGCTTGATGGTCCAAAAACATTTCTGAGCACGGTGCCTATTGCATTGTGTATGTAGCCATTGACTGACAGATACAGTGACAGTTTCTACTTTTGATCACCATCTCAGGAACCAGAAGTAGACTCTATAGTAAGAGAATACAATGTTAGTATTCAGGTTAGCAGAGTTCTATTCATTAATCCATTCGGCATCATTCTAGCTGTGCAAAGCAATCTTCTGCTTTAATTCATACCATTTATCGTAGGATATGGGTGTTTAACTAAACTTCCTTTTCCGGTTGCTGCAGCATTATTAGGATTTCAGATAAGAATCCCCTATGATATGGCCTGAATCCTGTATCTTCAGATCATTACTTTTATCCTTCACAAAAGAGAAGCTTGTGTTATAGCTAGAAGCTGCTCTTTATACCCTCAGTGAATAATGGAGCTCTTTAGAATGCTAGTGATAATATTTCCTGATAATTACACTTCTTTGCCAAACATATAAAAGAACACCTGTTATTTTGAGGGTCAGTAATTCTTTGCTCTCTACCATTTGAAATGATAAAGAAACTCAACCTACTGCAAAGAGATTTTGTTTCAGAGCTAGATTTTCTTTGAACTTGCTCTTAGCATTGTGGTGTGTTACTGATCAGATGGCACCACCACTTCACTTGGTGCATTTATTATCAATTCATGGGCTTCAAGTAAGTGGGATTTTCAAATAACTAGGCTTCGTGCTACTGGCAAGGCATCTAAGCAAAACCCCAATATTTTAAGAGGATTGCTAATAATGTAATTACTTGTGGGAGATGTATGGATATCTCCCGTATCAAAACAGTATCATCCTAATGTGTTATTTAAGCAGTAATATTAGCAGGGGCGGCCCTAGACTAGCTGCCAGCAACTGGCGCCCTAGGTGAACCATGCAGTCGGCCCCCCCAACACACCTTAACAGCCCCCTCCCTCCCGTAGATCCCCTGGGGAGGCAGATCAGCATTATATATCACTAACGCTGTTGCAAGCATCGCAAGGCATTTTGGGGAAGGGTTAAAGGTGTGAGTGTGGAATAGAAGATTCCTTTGCAGGCTGAAGAGGCCAGAGGGGGAAGGAGAAAGAAAGCAGAGAACGGGTTAACTTGACATTCCAGCTCACTCAGTCAGAAAATAAGGCCCAAGGCTGCAACTCACAGCGACTAGCCATAAGAAAGGAAGATGCAGCTGAACAGACCTGCAGAGGCAGCCCATAACGAGCGAGACAAGCGAAGGCCACCACGGAGGAAAACAAAAAGGACAACAAAGTCTAGCCGGTGTGTTTTGGGAAAGTTGAGGATACCACAGAAAGTCGGTTTTGACTAGTACGAAGAGCATCAGGAGCAGAAGTCCCTGAACGGAACACCCCCAAAGGAACTCAGGACTTAAAACCCTCCTGAGAGCTGGAGCACCTCGGAGATCACAGCGGACCCCGGACGACCTGGGCTCAGGACAAGAACTCCCGTCCACCTCTCCCCCTCTTCTTCTTACGTTACACCCGGGCTTGGCCAGCCTCGGGTAGTGCAGGTGTGAGTAACAAAGTGGGTTAGGCTTGGGGCATTAACACTTTCTTCCTTCCTCTGAGTGACATGGGGAACCCCCCCCCACAGCACTCTCCGCTGTTATTTTATTATTTTATTAATAAAGCTATAAAGCTTTAAAACTTAAGACACTTGGTGTGTTTCATCATCTCCTCCCCAAACGATCCTGTGGCCTCAGCCTGATCACCTGACACCTCAGGCAGATCGGTAACAGAAATCTGAGCAGATTTGGTGGAGAATTGCGGAGGGGGGAGCCCTGCGGAGCGCACCAACTGTTTTGCCCTTGGTATTTCATGTTGATTCTGTCCGGCACTGTTGGTTTTACATGTTGAGGATTTTATAATTAAAGGTGTGCCCACTCTCAGCCATAGAAGGTCTGAGAACCGGAGAGAGGTTGGCGGAGGTAGGGTGCAGGTGGGTATACTCCTGGTTGTAGAAGTCCCGGGTAATAGGAGGGGAGGACTCAGGGAGTCTCGCTCCACGTATATAATCCTCGGTGCATATACCCTCCGCCGTAGCATGCCTGAGTTGAAGAAGAGGACATAGGGTGTCTCGCTCTGCCCAGGAAGGGTTTTGGTATATGGACCCTCGGTGATATCGGACCAAATAATATGGAGGGAGGCTTAGCATCTCTCCCCGCAGCCCAAGGGGGGTGAACATTGTAAGCCCCGGTGCTGGCGTGGGCTATGTGAAATCTCAAGTAATTAAAAATCTTCGAAGTTGTACTAACAAATTGTGATAACATGTTCAGGAAACAGAAGGATACAGCTGCGGACTCGGGAGTCCCGCAGTCGTGGGCAATGGCATCAACAATGGGTTCAAGGCTAAACGCACGGGCATTAGGGAGCGTGGACCTGGAAGTCTGGCTGCCCAGCCCACTGGTGTCACGGGAGGTGGTGGACCTAATGCCTGAGCCACAGGGGAGGCAGCAAAGAGGGATGGAACCCTGCTGCCTCTTTCAAAGGGGGGTGAGGACCTCTCCCGGTTGGAGAGGGCTCTCACCAAGGTGGGATATAATCCCTGGGGTTCCATAGCGGAGCTGCAAAAAAAAGTACAGATTTGACAGGATTTGTTAGACCTGTATGCCAAGTATAAAAAGCAGAAGGGTAAAAACCTACGAGCAGCTGTGGAATTAATCTGGACTGCAGCAGCCATGTGGTTTCAAATGTTGTTGGGACAGAAAGAGGAGTTGGGGAGAAGGAAAGAAGTGTTTACCCAACAGCTGGTGGAAATTGAGCAACTAAAAGCACAAATCACTAACCAGGCAGCAACCCAGGCCTATGCCCAGGACAAGTTGCAAGCCTTAAGACAGGACTTCCAGGCGGAAAAGGCGGAACGCACCTGCTTGGAAGCACTGGCTAAGCAAGTACCAGTCCTTCAGGGACTCGTTAAAGACTTGACCATCCATGCTCAGCATACACCACAATGGCAGTGTGCTCGCCATGAAAGGGAAATTGAGTAGTTAAAACGTCAGTGGACCGTGTGTTCGGTCCAATTGGCAAGCCTCATGGGGGATGATTTGGGTGACCCATGTGAGGGCTTTGATTTCTCCCTTTGCAAGGATCCCCAAGGGTCGGTGGATTCTTGTTGCACCCCCATAGTGGCCCTCATTAAGACCAAAGAGAGATCCACTGAATAACTTCAGGAGAGGGCCTGGGTGCAGACTCAGCATGTTAAAGCCATAATTCAGAGTCCGCTGGGCCCGGAGGACATCTCTGTGCTGGCTCGTGAGCTTGGCCCCTTCAAAATGGAAAAGGCCACCACCTGGCTCCTTTCCCTCTGAAACATCATACATGTAAATAGTTTGTCCCAGCAAGAAATTGAGCGGGTGCTCACCTCTGCCAGCCCATAAAAACCACGGTGGCCGAATTGCAAGAAGAAGGGTTGCTCATTGTTCGAGCCGTGGCAGACGTGCTTCTTTCCACTAAAAAACCCCCAAAGTATCTATCTAACCTAGATCAGGTCCCGGGGCAAACCAGGTTAAATTATTTTTATCAACAGAGTTTGATTGCAGCGGTCCTGGAGTAAATCCAGCCGACAAACGCGGCACAGAGCCACTTGCCCCAGCTCCCGTGGACCGTGGCCCAGTTACGGGGACTTACAGAAGGAATAAATGATTGGTGAAGGGATAACTTGGGGCTCTAGGCCAAAAATAAACCTGCCACTTAAAAGGCATTAAAAAATAAAATTATGCAAATTGCTAAGCATTTCGGGAAACCAGTTAAAAGGGTGAAAGAAGTTTTAAAAAGTTTCCATTACCTGGAGTGTATAATTTTTCATTTCTACTGCTGTTGAAGGTAGAAATGAGGTTGAGGTTGCAGTTCAATGATTAGTAACATACACTCACTTACCTATTAAAACAGCTAGTTACAGAGTTTACATGGAAACAAAATGACCTTTTTCGACGTTATAACCCGACACTGGTTGTTTGGAAAGTAATCCCCTTGCTCACGGTTACCCGCTTGGAGTGTGATGTCATCACTTTCGTAGTCTATTAAGCATTAACACTGTTACTTTTCTTTTATGGACCTCATTTATTACATGTGAACCAGTTATAACAAAGAAAAGTTCATAATTATACAGCCTGATAATAATGATAAAGTTTAATAACGCTTAAAGATACTCACATTTTGGATTTATAATGCTGAAAGATGTTCTTCTTTATTCTTTGGCACCAAGAAACACAATTTTCCACAGTATTTGCTCAATTCTTAACCATCTACCTGTGACGTGTGTTAAAATGACAGTTTGACATGTATCAACTCGCGATATCTCTGCTCTACATGAATTTCTGGCTATGCGACCTTGATGTATATTCGAGTTACATGTCACTAGCATGGCAGTTCTTGCCACTGCTGCATGTGTTTCATTGTGGCTGAGTTATTGCTTATCAAAATTGTGGAGTGGGTCATCTTGACCCTGTGGCAAATTGAAAAAAAAAAATTCGCTAAAATATTATTTATTTTTGCAGTAAATAAAAGATTTGACATATTAATAAATTCTCAGAAATGTAGAGAAATGAATTATAGTTCATATTCCCTCCGTACGCGCCTGGGAATTGAAATAATAACATCTTCATTATTGTATTTGTATTTTTTTTTCATCTTTTTCACTTTTTTTTCATTTTATTTTTTTTTATTTGATTTTTTCCTTGAATGTGGTGCCCCATTTAACTTGGCACCCTAGGCGACTGCCTAGTTCGCCTATACGGACGGGCCACCTCTGAACATTAGTAGAATGAGAGTTTGCGCTCCAGTAATGAGATACGCTCATCGTATAGAGTGGCACGGTGAAGCAAAGGCATTTGTGTACACTCAGCATTGAGGCGGAGTCAGAAACATTTGTTTTTTGAATGAGTTTTCAGGCTGTTATTAGAATAAACCACTGTACTAAATGCAACAGGTTGTGATCCTTCTAAAACTCCCAGTGGGTTATTTCCTCTGCTGGACAAAATACCAAATCATGGCCGTATCTGAATCTCTTGTGGCTAATAATAATAATGTTTATAGTACATTTGTAGTACTTATATGGCCCCCATTACTGTAATATCTAAGTGCCTCGGAGTATTTAATGGATTTATCCTCACAACACCATGATGAGATAGGGAAGTGCTATTACTCCCATTTTACAGATGGGGAACTGCAGCACAGAGAGACTAAGGGCTGAATGCTCAAAAGTTGGAGGTTAGGAGCCTAAGTAGAAGTTAGGAGCCTAATTCTCTTCTTGAGGATTCAGCCCTAAGGGCCAGATTTTTAAAGGTATTTAGGTATCTAAAGATGCACATAGGCACCCAATGGGATTTTCAAAAGCATCTGGGTGCTAACCCATGGGTGCCTTTCTGCATCTGTAGGCACCAAATACCTTTAAAAATGTGACCTTAAGTGATCTGCCCAAGGTTACACAGGAAGCCTATAGCAGGGCAGGGTATTAAACTTACATGTTCAAAATCCTAGACTAGTGTCGCAGACACAGGACCATCCTTCCTTTCTATTAGCACTTTAACATGCTGAACACTTCGATGGTCCAAAACATTAGGTCATTTAGAAGGAACTTGAAACCCAGACTATTTCATTTAAAATTCTACTTTGAGCATATTGGACTCAAAAATATGAACTTTAGGACATCTTTTCTTGCTGGAGAGGTCAGGAACAAAGGGGAATATTCATAGAATATGGGAGTGCCCAAATATCAGCATGGAGGCAGGTTTTTATATGACTCATGTTTGTGTTTGCATCAGGATCTACAGTTTGAATTTGAGGCCAATGATCTTGGAGGTGCTCCGAGTTTAAGGAGAAGCTCTGGTTATTGGCTTTTGAGGTCTATATTAGCATTTAAGATGACTGATTGTCCCAGACATATATTTCAGGGGAATAAGGGCCTGATCCTCTTCCCATTGAAATCGATGCTGAAATTCCAGTTGACTTCAATGGGGCAGGATCAGGCCCTAATTCTGACAGATATTTAACTTCAACAATTAGCTTCCACAGTTGTAAACAAACTCCATGCAGTATATACAACTAGATTTTGGAGGTTGTTTAACTGACAGGTGATGAGTTTGATGAGTTAAGTCTCAAACGCTTTCTTCTTCAGCTTCAAGAGCATCTTCCTGATGTTACCCCAATGATAGTTCCTTCATATTGCTGAATCATATCTTGGCATTTTTCCACATGCAAAACTCCCACTAAAACCAGTATGACTCTGTATTAAACATCTTTCCTATGATACAGCCATTGCTTGGAGTATGTGTTTGTATTGGTGCATATTGCTTCCTCTACCTCATCACCTCTCATCCCTCCATTTAGTGAGTTTTCCTTTTGGCTAGTTGTTTTTCTTAAAGGTTTATGTTCCAATTTTGAACAGAAATAACATTCTCATGATTTATGATGTATCAGAAGCCTGCTCTGCTGTTATTTTTATGGCATAGGAGTACATAATATAACTTTATGAATTGTAGGATGTCACATTCTTACACTTTATGATATGAGATTATGAACTGTAATATTAATGTGCTCTGACAGAAAATAAGAACATAAAAATGGCCATATTGGATTAGACCAATGGTCCATCTAGCCCAGTATCCTGTCTTCTGACAGTGGCCAGTGCCAGATGCGTCAGAGGGAGTGAGCAGAGCAGGGCAATTTAACTGAGTGATCCATCCCCTATCGTCCAGTCCCAGCTTTTGGCAGTCAGAGTTTTAGGGACACACAGAGCATGGGGTTGCATCCCTGACCATCTTGGCTCATAGCAATTGATGGACCTAGCCTCCAGGATCTTATCTAATTATTTTTTTGAACTCCATTATAGTTTTGGCTTTCACAACATCCCCTGGCAACTAGTTCCACAGGTTGACTGTGCGTTGTGTGAAGAAATATTTCCTTTACAGTATGACAACGCATCTAATTAGGTTCCAACTCCATTACAAAACCTACTGTGTTGGGGCACTGAGTTACCAAACAGTATGGTTAAAGCAACAGAGAGTCCTGTGGCACCTTTAAGACTAACAGATGTATTGGAGCATAAACTTTCGTGGGTGAATGCCCACTTCGTCAGATGCATGTAATGGAAATTCCTAGGGGCAGGTATAAATATGCTGGCAAGAATCAGTCTGGAGATAACGAGGTTAGTTCAATCAGGGAGGGTGAGGTCCTCTGCTAGCAGTTGAAGTGTGAACACCAAGGGAGGAGAAACTGCTTTTGTAGTTGGCTAGCCATTCACAGTCTTTGTTTAATCCTGATCTGATGGTGTCAAATTTGCAAATGAACTGGAGCTCAGCAGTTTCTCTTTGGAGTCTGGTCCTGAAGTATTTTTGCTCTAAGATGGCTACCTTTACATCTGCTATTGTGTGGCCAGAGAGGTTGAAGTTTTCTTCTACAGGTTTTTGTATATTGCCATTCCTGATATGCCATCATGTGCCAGCAATGCCCCTCTGCTATGTACATCGGCCAAACTGGACAGTCACTATGTAAAAGGATAAATGGACACAAGTCAGATATCAGGAATGGCAATATACAAAAACCTGTAGGAGAATTCTTCAACCTCCCTGGCCACACAATCGCAGATGTAAAGGTAGCCATCTTACAGCAAAAATACTTCAGGACCAGACTCCAAAGAGAAACTGCTGAGCTCCAGTTCATTTGCAAATTTGACACCATCAGATCAGGATTAAACAAAGACTGTGAATGGCTAGCCAATTACAGAAGCAGTTTCTCCTCCCTTGGTGTTTACAGATCCAGACTAACACAGCTACCCCTCTGATAGTATGGTTAAAATATGATTTGCTCATATCTATATAGAGCAGAGCTCAATTTTAAGCATATCATTGCACTATCACGATTCAGCTGGATGCCCTAGCAAAGTGGTAGTACAGACGGGAACTCTATGTAATATAATATGCTTATATTTTAATTGTATTAATACAATATATTATATATATTATAGTTCCACAAATGCATCTATATATCTATATCTATAATTCCACAAAACCTGGCAGAACTGAAAAATATAAGGATACTTTTTTCTAGCAGCTTTCAAGTTTAGAGTGAAACAACTATAATAGGCTAATAGTTTTGTATGTTCCCCATTATGTTAGCTTTGTATTTTTGGCTTTGTATTAGATTGATGCGATAGCAAATTTTCTGTTATTTTAGACTTCACACACTGTGATATCTTGCAAGATGTAACTTCTCATTCATCAAGACATCTTGTAAGTACTTTATACAATTAAATTTGTGCAAAGCTTCCCAAGGTAAAATATAATTACAAGTGTTTTGAACAACTCTTTAATGTTTTTTCAAATAGTTTGAATAAATATGTCTCTTTCATCTAACCAGGATGATTACTCTAGTGCTAGATATATTTACGAGCAAAAAAAATCCAAAAAGGTATAACTCTTTTCTCTGGCAATTTTTTAATGTTAAAATGTTTCCAGAGAGTACACACCATATGTCACTAAGCAAAGGAGATTTTTTTTGCACAAATGAAAGACACCTAATAACCAGGCACATAAGTTATAAATCGATTACACTTATGAAAGAAATGTAACAAATCATTCAATGGAGAACAATCCTATTTGCTTGTTAAAAAAGGTAGGAATTGAACTGAGTAGCTTCAAACCAAAAAATATAGAAATTTCTATTATTAAATTTTACACAATAAATACAGCAATAAGGATTTATTTCTGTTTGAATTAGTATATAAGGCCTATGAGCTTCAGTTGTCACATCTGCATCCATTAATATTTTACCAAAGTATTTTACATCCTCAGAACATCATCTGAAATTTGTCATCACTGTCGTAAGTACTATTTTTACTATTTGGTTCAACCACAGTTGGCCCCCTAAACTCCCCCCCCCATACAATAAATGTCATAGGTAACAAATGAACATTTGTCTTTTTTTTAAATTGAGCATAGCCCACTACTACCTCAGAAGATATTATTGATCTTAGACTATGAATAAGCATAAATTATCCAGAATCTCATGCTTTCCATTTATCTGATAATTTATCTTAAATTAAACTTTTCAAAAATAAAACTAGTTTTGACGGAGAACTGAACAGAAAGAAGCTGATGAGGAGATTTGCCAGAACATATTCTGAACGTCAGAGATTGCATTCTTTGTGTTAAAAGACTAATTAAAGACCCAATCCTGTGAATTGCAGAGCCATCCTCAAATTCGGTTGACTTCAGTGACAGCTGAGGGCAAACAACACCAGTATCTTATACCAATGTGCAATTAACATGAATTAGTACAGTGAGATGCCTTTATGCATTGGGGTGAAGTTCTCTCTCCTCCCTGCAGAGTCTGAGTGAAGTTGCTTTGTGTGGGAGATGGTGTGGAACTTGAGGGGAAATGGGATCCCCACTCCAAAACCAGAGCATGATGTAGGGCAATTCTTTAATACCTTCATGGCTACTGTCCCAGCTTGGCTATTGCCAATGGCCCTGCCTATACTGCTGGATTCATATGATTGCCGACTAAGTGGTCATATCCTCACATCTTATTCAGAATGGCTCTAAAGCTTGCCTCAGGGATGCCTTATATGGTACTGGGATGGAGTCCAACTCTGCCATGCCCAGGAAGCACACAGCACCCTAGTGTCCACTTTGCAGCCTGCCCCACTCACAGTCGAACCTCCGTAGCTGCATTCAGCTGGAGGCCTTCTGCAGCCTCTGTGCCCTTGAGGGAATTTATCCATAGTAGAGTAAATTCAAACAATGATTCAACTAACTGTTTCAATAACCCCTTCCTCTATAAACCAATTTATACCTTTGCATATCTGAATCTCCAACAGCATACATAGAACCCAATTCTCATTTCATTGATCGAGGGGCAAATCTGGTATAACTCTGCTGCTGTTGCTGGAGTTACAGTTGGTTTAAATGACAGATGATTTGTGTCCATAATGGATGGAAGTTCCCTTCTTCTGTTCCTCTATAAAATGAAACAGAGCCAACTATGCATTATTGAGGTACATTTTTGTCAAGGTTTCAGAAGACAAAGCAAAACTCAAAGAGTTTTTATATGTTACCAGAACCTTAAAATAAAAACCACAATCTTTCAATATGCAGAGTTTGGATTTATAATATTATAAAGTATCTCAGAAGGATCATCCACCAGCTGGATTTACCGACTGGCTGAACATACTCACACCTCTTTTTCTAGAGAGGCAGTAACAGGACAGCTTATGTCTAGAAATGTCTCACAGACTATTAGCTTGTCATTGGTGAGAAGGTTGTTTAAAAGCTTGACTGCTGCTGAACATAGAATACCAACAGTACACCTCCTACCACAGACAGATATCTGACTTAGGCTGCCATTCCACCGATTTCACTACAAAAAGCCCTGCATTGGGACCTGCTGTAAAACTTTTGAAAACTTTTCCAGGAACTTCTAGAGTGATGAACAGTACTCCTCTTTGTATCACATCTACTCCAATTTGTTAAGCCTTCTCTCTTTGCAAGCCAAGGCCTACTTGTCAATTATTGTGTTTTATTCCTATATTACTGAAACAATTAATAAAATATAATTAATTAAAACACTTCTTTAATTTGAGGCTGTTTCATAATATATTATCATCTACAGCCAACATGTTCTCTTATTATAGTGTTGTTGCATTCTCAGTTTAAGCAACACAAGAGTTCATTCAGGGTGCTCACATAGCAAAGATACTCACAAAATTCATCTCCCACAACCAGTGGCTGTCTCCAATGAGCTGACAGCACAGGTTCCCCATAGTACCTCATGTGGTCTTGCCTCCACACTTACTCGAGATCTTTTTAGGGTTAGGTGATCTTTAATTGCTGGGCCCTCACATTTCCTGTTTGGAAAGCAGTCTACCAAGAGGACTGGGCATTGTGCCCGAGATGGTGGCGGCATGCCTTCCCTGTAGATGTCAAAGGTAGGATGAGGGAGCCTGGAGTAGGAAGCCTGACCAGGTACTTGGCCATGCAGTAAAGGCTTTATCCCATTGCCACCACAAAGCTGCTTTAAAGCCAATGTATTTGTTCACAGGGAGGATTCCTCCAGTGTAGCGGAATTACTGAATGGTGTAGAGCCACTTGAGAGTGGCTGGAGAACGTGTGGGCACGTCTGAAACATTATTAATTCCTGATGGGTCCTCCTGACAGCTGCTATTACAATGGGAGTATAGTACCTCCTGAAGGAGCTGTGTTATTACAGGGAATGAGGAAATATAGCTTACAGAGGAATCCATGAGAATGTCTTCTACTTCCTTCATCTCTAGGGCTTCCATTTCCTGCAGATCCTGGTGTCTGATGGAGGCTGAGGGACCAAGCTATGTACACACCCTGTGATGTCCCAAATCTTCTCACCTACTGGTACATGTAAGATAGCCTGGAATTTCCACTAGGTCAGCCAGTTGGGTCAAGATTTTTAAAATTATGAGCCAAAAGTTAGAATCCTAGGCCAAGATTTCCAAAAGTAACTAGAGATTTGGGGTACTTCAATTTTTGGGTGCCTAGCTTGAGACAGTTTACAGGGGCCTGATTTTCAGAGGATGGTTGCTCAGCATTTTTTGAATATCAGGCTCTTTTATGTGTCTGAGTTTTGACACCGCAAAACTGAAGTACCCTAAATAACTTTTGAAAATCTCAGTATTAAGTCCATATATAGACACCACCTTGGTTTTCAAAAGGGCTGAATTTCCAACAGTTACCATTAAGTTCAATGGAAGTTGGATGCTCACTCTTCTGAAAATCAGGAATCAGGAAATATATATTAAAAGCCTATCTTTAGCCTCCTAGGGTAACATTTTCAGGACATGCCCAAGTCAGTTTTCAAAATGTGACTTAGTCTCCTAAGTCACTAAGGTGCTTTGAAAATTTTCCCTTAATTTTGAAAATCTTGATTCTGCTATTTCCTGGACCAACTGTACCTTCCCCCTCCCCTCCTCCAGGGGAAGAAGATTACCTATCTCACATAAAGTAAGCCTGAAATATCATTTCCCTTTTCTTTATGTAACCCTCGGCTTGTGGGTTACATTTATATAAGGGTTGTTTTTCAAATCGCTTTCTACTAGAGTTAGGCAATTAACTTTTGATTGTGAAAGTTGACCAAGAGGTAGAATTCTATGACTAGAACTCATGTGAATCCTGCACTACCTTGCATATGATAAATGTTGATTGAAGAAACTTTTTACAAGCAAGACCATGAATTTTCTTAGACTGCTTTCCTTCATCTATGTTACAGATAGGCAATGGCATTTGAAACTTAGAATCATAGAATCATAGAATATCAGGGTTGGAAGGGACCTCAGGAGGTCATCTAGTCCAACCCCCTGCTCAAAGCAGGACCAATCCCCAACTAAATCATCCCAGCCAGGGCTTTGTCAAGCCTGACCTTAAAAACCTCTAAGGAAGGAGATTCCACCACCTCCCTAGGTAACCCATTCCAGTGCTTCATCACCCTCCTAGTGAAAAAGTTTTTCCTAATATCCAACCTAAACCTCCCCCACTGCAAGTTGAGACCATTACTCCTTGTTCTGTCATCTTCCACCACTGAGAATAGTCTAAATCCATCCTCTTTGGAACCCCCTTTCAGTTAGTTGAAAGCACCTATCAAATCCCGCCTCATTCTTCTCTTCTGCAGACTAAACAATCCCAGTTCCCTCAGCCTCTCCTCATAAGTCATGTGCTCCAGCCTCCGATTCATTTTTGTTGCCCTCTACTGGACTCTTTCCAATTTTTTCACATCCTTCTTGTAGTGTGGGGCCCAAAACTGGACACAGTACTCCAGATGAGGCCTCACCAATGTCGAATAGAGGGGAATGATCACGTCCCTCGATCTTATACAGCCCAAAATGCCTTTAGCCTTGGCAACAAGGGCACACCATTGACTCATATCCAGGTTCTCGTCCACTGTAACTCCTAGGTCCTTTTCTGCAGAACTGCTGCCTAGCCATTTGGTCCCTAGTCTGTAGCCTGGGATTCTTCCATCCTAAGTGCAGGACTCTGCACTTGCCCTTGTTAAACCACATCAGATTTCTTTTGGCCCAATCCTCTAATTTGTCTAGGTCCCTCTGTATGCTATCCCTACCCTGCAGCGTATATACCACTCCTCCCAGTTTAGTGTCATCCGCAAACTTGCTGAGGGTGCAGTCCACGCCATCCTCCAGATCATTAATGAAGATATTGAACAAAACCAGCCCCAGGACCGACCCTTGGGGCACTCCCCTTGATACTGGCTGCCAACTAGACATGGAGCCATTGATCACTACCTGTTGAGCCTGACAATCTAGCCAGCTTTCTATCCACCTTACAGTCCATTCATCCAGCCCATACTTCTTTAACTTGCTGACAAGAATACCGTGGGAGACCGTATCAAAAGCTTTGCTAAAGTCAAGGAATAACGCATCCACTGCTTTCCCCTCATCCACAGAGCCAGTTATCTCGTCATAGAAGGCAATTAGGTTAGTCAGGCATGACTTGCCCTTGGTGAATCCATGCTGACTGTTCCTGATTACTTTCCTCTCCTCTAAGTGCTTCAGAATTGATTCCTTGAGGACCTGCTCCATTATTTTTCCAGGAAGCCTAAGGTAAGACTGACTGGCCTGTAGTTCCCCGGATCCTCCTTCTTCCCTTTTTTAAAGAAGGGCACTACATTAGCCTTTTTCCAGTCAGCTGGGACCTCCCCGGATCGCCATGAGTTTTCAAAGATAATGGCCAATGGCTCTGCAATCACATTTACCAACTCCTTTAGCACCCTCGGATGCAGCTTGTGCCTGTCCAGCTTTTCTAAATAGTCCTGACCCACTTCTTTCTCCACAGAGGGCTGGTCACCTCCTCCCCATGCTGTGCTGCCCATTGCAATAGTCTGGGAGCTGACCTTGTTCGTGAAGACAGAGGCAAAAAAAGCACTGAGGTCATTAGCTTTTTCCACATCCTCTGTCACTAGGTTGCCTCCCTCATTCAGTAAGGGGCCCACACTTTCCTTGATTTTCTTCTTGTTGCTAACATACCTGAAAAAACCCTTCTTGTTACTCTTAACATCCCTTGCTAGCAGCAACTCCAAGTGTGATTTGGCCTTCCTGATTTCACTCCTGCATGCCTAAGCAATATTTTTATACTCCTCCCTGGTCATTTGTCCAGTCTTCCACTTCTTGTAAGCTTCTTTTTTGTGTTTAAGATCAGCAAGGATTTCTCTGCTAAGCCCAGCTGGTCACCTGCCATATTTACTATTCTTTCTACACATCGGAATGGTTTGTTCCTGCAACCTCAATAAGGATTCTTTAAAATACAGCCAGCTCTCCTGGACTCCTTTCCCCCTCATGTTATTCTCTCAGGGGATCCTGCCCATCAGTTCCCTGAGGGAATCAAAGTTTGCTTTTCTGAAGTCCAGGGTCCGTATTCTGCTGATCTCCTTTCTTCTTTGTGTCAGGATCCTGAACTCGACTATCTCATGGTCCTTGCCTTCCAGGTTCCCATCCACTTTTGCTTCCCCTACTAATTCTTCCCTGTTTTTGAGCAGCAGGTCAAGAAGAGCTGTGCTCCTAGTTGGTTCTTCCAGCACTTGCACCAGGAAATTGTCCCCTACACTTTCCAAAAACAGACAACTGGGTTGTCTGTGCACTGCTGTATTGCTCTCCCAAGAGATATCAGGGTGATTGAAGTCTCCCATGAGAACCAGGGCCTGCGATCTAGTAACTTCTGTTAGTTGCTGGAACTTAAAGCTTTAAGGCTAATGAGTTTAATTTAAATGAGCTAGTGTTTGAAATAGATAACACTTTCATTTTGATAAATTAATGGTGTGGCAAAACCCCCCTATAAGATGCTTCTACCTATAAAAAAATATGATGCTCTCTAGAATTCTAATACTTCACTATATAATTACATTACCTAATCTGATTTATTTTACTGCATGAAACATAGTAAAAATGTTTCCTCGACACATTAACATAAATATTATTTTAGATTTTATACAAATGTTAGTGTAAAAAACTCAAGTAACTCTGGAATCATATTTATTTACTGTACATTTTGGATAATGACTAGTATCAGAGAAGAGTGTATTATGATTTATTTTGTTGGCTTTGCTGATAGCATGAAATATCAGATTACATTACTTTGGTTGCATAGAACCTCCATCTGCAGCCACACGTGGACACAGGATTTGATTAGAGCTGGTGAATACTGCTTAAATTTTTCCACAAATATCTGTGTCCAATTTTTAAATTAATTTGTTGCCTCTGTTTTTCTCCCTCTTTCCCATCTATTTTCAACAGATATTTGAACAAGTGAGGCCTGATCCAAAACCGACTGAAGTAATTGTAAGACTCCCTTTTATTTCAGTGGTCTATAGATCAGGCCTTTAAGGGTTACTGGAATGAAGGTTTGCAGGACATGAATTTCAAAATCATATGCACAGGAAATAAGTACTGAATGCTACTAGAGTACATAAAGGGTGAAATACATTCTAACCACATAAAAAGGTGGGTGTTTCTTCTCAATCCACATAGCTAAGAGGAGAGCTCCCCATAAACATCCATAAAGCTCCCTCATTATCCTCCATCAAAACTCTCCTTTCCCATGATGCCTACAAGTATCTTGACAACTATTAGGCTGCTGGTGTACTGAGATCACTGCCTATCAGGTTTACCAGTATTGTCTCATTGTTAACTCATACTCCCCCATCTATTGGTCTATACCCATTTGTCATCTTTTATCTTAGGGTATGTCCACACTATGAAATTAGATCAATTTTATAGAAGTCGATTTTTACAAATCGATTTTATACAGTCAATTGTGTATGTGCCCACTAAGCACATTAAGTCGGCGGAGTGCGTCCTCACTACCGTGGCTAGCATCAACTTACGGAGGGGTGCACTGTGGTAGCTATCCCACAGTTCCCGCAGTCTTTGCCTCCCATTGGAATTCTGGGTTAAGCTCCCAATGCCTAATGGGGCAAAATCATTGTCGCGGGAGGATTTAGGTACATGTTGTCAGTCACCCCTCCCTCCGTGAAACCAACAGACAATCATTTTGCACCTTTTTTCCGTGCAGACGCCATACTACAGCAAGCATGGAGCTCGCTCAGCTCAGCTCACTGTCACCGCTGCTGTTGTGTCCTGGATACTGCTGTCAGCAGACGGTGCGGTAGGACTGCTAACTGTCATCATCCACCGCTCTCCTGGTGCCATGAATCCACCTCGCAGGTCCTCTCGTCATTCTATATAAATATCTATTCTCGTGGCATCCATCATCATCCACCGCTTCCGCTTCAACTCTGCTCTCCTGCTCTCCTGCAGACGGCATACCACAGCAAGTGTGGAGCCCGCTCAGCTCACCGCTGCTGCTGTGAGCATTGTAAACACCTCACGCATTATCCTGCAGTATCTGCAGAACTTGCAAAAGCAGGCAAGGAGGCAATGACAGCGCAATCACGATACTGATGAGGACATGGACATAGACTTCTCTCAAAGCATGAGCCCTGGCAATTTGGACATCATGGTGGCAATGGGGCAGGTTCCTGCCGTGGAACGCCAATTCTGGGTCAGGGAAACAAGCACAGACTGGTGGGACCGCATAGTGTTGCAGGTCTGGGATGATTCCCAGTGGCTGTGAAACGTTTGCATGCGTAAGGTTAGTTTCATGGAACGTTGTGACTTGCTTTCCCCTGCCCTGAAGCACAAGAGTACGAAGATGAGAGCAGCCCTCACAGTTGAGACGCGAGTGGCGATAGCCCTCTAGAATCTTGCAATGCTAGACAGCTACCGGTCAGTCGGGAATCAATTTGAAGTGGGTAAATCTACTGTGGGGGCTGCTGTGATCCAAGTAGTAAACGCAATCACTGAGCTGCTACTATCAAGGGTAGTGACTCTGGGAAATATGCAGGTCATAGTGGATGGCTTTGCTGCAATGGGGTTCCCTAACTGTGATGGGGCGTATCCCAATCTTGGGACCGGACCACCTTGGCAGCCAATACGTAAACCACAAGGGGTACTTTTCAATGGTGCTGAAAGCACGTTTCATCGACATCAACATGGGATAGCTGGGAAAGGTGCATGATGCTCGCATCTTCAGGAACTCTGGTCTGTTTGAACTGCTGCAGGAAGGAACTTACTTCCCAGACCAGAAAATTACCGTTGGGGATGTTGAAATGCCAATAGTTATCCTTGGGGACCCCAGCCTACCCCTTGCTCCCATGACTCATGAAGCCATACACAGGCACCCTGGACAGTAGTAAGGAGCAGTTCAACTATGGGCTGAGCAAGTGGAGAACGGTGGTAGAATGTGCATTTGGACGTTTAAAAGCTTGCTGGTGCGCTTTACTGATTAGATTAGACCTCAGCTAAACCAATATTCCCATTGTTATTGCTGCTTGCTGTGTACTCCACAATATCTGTGAGAGTAAGAGGGAGACGTTTATGGTGGGGTGGGAGGTTGAGGCAAATTGCCTAGCAGCCGATTATGCACAGCCAGACACCAGGGTGATTAGAAGAGCACAGCTGGGATCCCTGCACATAAGAGACGCTTTGAAAACCAGTGTCATGACTGGCCAGGCTATGGTGTGACAGTTCTGTTTGTTTCTCCTTGATGAAAACCCAGCCACTTGGTTGACTCTACTTCCCTGTAAAGCCAACCGACCTCCCCCCTTCGATCACTGCTTTCAGAGGCAATAAAGACATTATTGTTTCAAAATCATGCATTCTTTATTAATTCAACACACAAATAGGGGGAAAACTCACAAGGGAGCCCGGGAGGGGTGGGTGAGGAGGGAAGCACCGGGTGGGATGGTGGATGAGGGGAGGAGGGAAGGACAAGGCCACACTACAGTTCAAAACTTATTGAATGCCAGCCTTCTATTGCTTGGGCAATCCTCTGGGGTGGAGTGGCTGGGTGCCCGTAGTGTCCCCTCCCCACGCCCCGCATTCTTGGGCGTCTGGGTGAGGAGGATATGGAACTTGGGGAGGAGGGCAGGTGGTTATACAGGGGCTGTAGCAGCAGTCTGTGCTCCTGCTGCCTTTCTTGCAGCTCCACCAGATGCCTCAGCATGTCAGTTTGCTCCCCCATTAGCCTTAGCATTGCATCCTGCCTCCTCTCATCGTATTCATTTAACGCTTTCCTAGACTCTGCCATTGTTTGCCTCTACGCATTCTACTGAGCTCTTCCAGTGCGGGAGAACTGCATGAGCTCTGAGAACATGTCATCGCAAATGCGTTATTTTCGCCTTCTAATCTGCGCTAGCCTCTGGGACGGAGATGATAGGGGGAGCGTAGAAACATTTGCAGCTACGGGAGGCAAAAAAGGGAGAGTAGTATTTAAAAAGATACATTTTAGAGAGCAAAGGGAAGACTATTTCACACTGAATCAAGCGATTTACATTACATAGCACATGTGCTTTTGGTACAAGGTCGCCTCTTATATTGAGTGCCTGCCAGTCTGGTGTGAGACATCACACATGCTCGGCTGGGCAACAGAATTCGGCTTGCAGGCAGCCATGGTAAGGCAAAGCGTTTCGGCTTCTTCAACCTTCATAACATGTGGGAATGGTTTCAAACAGCAGCGCCCTCCTTTCCCATACCAAACAAAGCCTGTTGGGTTGGCCATTTAAAAGGAGGGGCTGCGGTTTTAGGGTGAATGTTCAGCACAACCCAACCCCTTTCCCTCCAATTCTCTGGGATAATCGCTTTACCCACCCCCTCACCGGGTGGCTAGTATCAGGGAAGATCCCTGTCAGCCAAACGCGAACAGCTCAGCATGAACAGGCCTCCCCACACTGCATGGCTAACAGCAGGGATGATTTCTTTTCAGCCAAAGGCAAACAGCCCATCAGGAACGGGCACCTCTGAATGTCCTCTCAAACAAATTTCCCGTATTTCAACCAGGTGATATGAATGATATCACTCTCCTGAGGCTAACACAGAGAGATAAAGAACGGATGTTGCTTGAATGCCACCAAATCCCAGGCCCATTCACTGCAATGCTTTGTTCTGCAACGATTCCAGACTACTTGCTACTGGCTTTTGTCCTACCATGGAGGACGGAATAAGGCTGCCCTCCCCAGAAACCTTCTGCAAAGGTTTTTAGAGTAGCTCCAGGAGAGCTTCATGGAGATGTCCCTGGAGGATTTCCGCTCCATCCCCAGACACGTTAACAGACTTTTCCAGTAGCTATACTGGCCACGAATGCATCCCAAGTCTTCAGGGCAAATTAATAATTAAACACGCTTGCTTTTAAACCCTGTATTATATTTACAAAGGTACACTCACCAGAGGTGCCTTTTCCGGCTTCATGGTCTGGGAGCCCGCCTTGGGAGGGTTGGGAGGGTATTGGCTCCAGGGTGATGAACAGTTCCTGGCTGCCGGGGGGAAGGGATTCTCCGCTTGCCTGCTGTGCACTATCCTCAACCTCCTCCTCCTCCTCCTCATCCACAAAATCCTCATCCCCGTTGCATGAGACTCCCCCCGTGCAGGTGTCCACAGACAGTGTGAGGTAGTGGTAGGGGGCCCGCCTAGAATTGCATGCAGCTCATCATAGAAGCGGCATGTATGGGGCTCTGACCCAGAGCTACCGTTTGCCTCCTTTGTTTTTTGATAGGCTTGCCTGAGCTCCTTAATTTTCATGCGGCACTGCTGTGTGTCCCTGTTGTAGCCTCTGTACATCATGCCCTTGGAGATTTTGGCATATATATTGGCATTTCATCTTTTGGAACGGAGTTCTGCCTGCACAGATTCTTCTCCTCAAACAGCGATCAGATACAGTACCTCCCAATCGGTCCATGCTGGAGCTCTTTTGCAATTCTGGGACTCCATGGTCACCTGTGCTGATGAGCTCTGCATGGTCACCTGTGCTGATCAGCTCGCCACGCTGGCCAAACAGGAAACAAAAGTTGAAATTCAAAAGTTCCCGGGGCTTTTCCTGTCTACCTGGCCAGTGCATCTGAGCTGAGAGTGCTCGCCAGAATGGTCACAATGGAGCACTATGGGATAGCTCCCGGAGGCCAATACCGTCGAATTGCGTCCACACTACCCCAGATTCAACCCAGCGAGGTTGATTTTAGCGCTAAACCCCTTGCCGGGGAGGAGTACAGAAATCGATTTTAAGCGCCCTTTTAGTTGACAAAGCAGGCTTGGTTGTGTGGACGGGTGCAGGATTAAATTGACCTAATGCTGCTAAATTTGACCTAAACTCATAGTGTAGACCAGGGCTTACATTGTAAGCTCTTTGGGGGCAGGGACTGCCTTTGTGTTTTGGTGTTTGTCACGGCACCAGCTATAATAGGGTCCTAGTCCATGAGTAGGGCTTAGGCACCAGAGTAAGACAAATAATAATAATGAATAATAATCAGGGTTTATGTGGATGAGTATGAAGAGGTGGAGGAGATGATATCTACCACACTAATCATGAGCTAGTGAGCTGCACAGGGCTCTCAGACACTTGAGGTTGGAGCAACAGCTGCAACCCCTCTGTACCAGCAGTACCGATGTTCTGGGCATGAGTAGCATGAAATGTTTTGGCATACATGAGGCTGGCCAAAGGACGATTTCTACCACATATAGGGGCTGTTCAGATACACCATGTTAAACCATGGCATCTGTATTCCTTCTGTAGCTCCTACATGAGGTTTAAGACATATATATTTGATGAATTATGCAGAGTAAATTGACTTAGAACTGTTTTCTCCACCTTCAGAACCTTTGGTCTGTTCACTCTTGCCTGGTCCCTTCATCCCACCTAACAGAAAAGCTGCACAGACCAGGGATGTCTCCTGGGGAATGCAGGCCCCCAAAATGTTTAATTTCTCTGTTTTTTAGAGCCCAAATCTTGTATACCATGGTTCCTATTTAAAAATCAACATTTGTGAACAGGTCCCGCTACACAGGTCCCCCCTCTTATTTCCTATTCTAAGTCAAGGGAACTGTGGCATTTCAGAATTATATAGGCAAATACCAATTTCTTAATGCAGATCATTTACCAATTAATTTCAACCAGGGGAGAGAGATTGGGGTGAAATCTTGAAATGGTAATGTTTTTGTCTAAAGGGATGGTATAGAAAGTTTAAAACAAAATGATATTTTCAGCTAAGTGATATATAACTTTGGTAATTAAAATTGTGATCTTTGTAAGTAAAGTATTTTTAATATAGTAAGTGTATAGTAGCTCTAAACTATTCATGAATGCATTTCTTTTTTGTTTTATTTTTCAAAACTTTTCATTAAGGCAAAGTTACAATAATGTTAACAGATTTAAAATTTTATTAGAAAATATTTAAAAATAAATGATACAGAAAATTTGAAGCGTCAGTTGTTGGTCATTGGGGGTAACATACAGAGTATGGGGGGATGTTAGTATTTTGGGGTTAGGCAGCACACATAATACATACAGACTGCAATGTCCCCAATGGGGGGGTACACGGTGGGCGGGATCAAGATACAGTTGACAAGCGGTGAGGGTCAATCACTCATACAGGGAGTACAGACGGTCGTGAGTATAAGTAAGCGGGCTGGGTAATGGGGATGGGGCAACCCTCATGTGGTGGGATTCAGTTAGGTTGGGTGGGTTCGGGGCTCAGGGGATAAGGCCCAGCGGGGGGTGGTTTATAGGACCCTTCCCCCTTGCGGTGGACAAGGTCTCCCCGGCTCACTCCTGGTATTGTCGGTGGCCGATGATGTGCTCCGTGTAGATGTCCCGTGACCAGCGGATAGTGTCCGAGACCATCAGGTGTCTCATAAGCCGCGTGTAGTGACGGCCTACCCCACAGGTCCTTAGCACGCGTTCGTTACATGGGTCCCAGGCACCCACGGCCCCAATGAGCAGAGCGTCGGTGTGCACCTCGTAGCCCTTTGCCCGCAGGGTGTCAGCCACGGGGGGGCGTACATTTCAAGCTTGCGGGCTTGGGCTTCACGGAAGGCCGGGGTCCTGTTCTCGAATGGAATCGTTACGTCGACCAGGATGATCTTTTTTCCAACCTCGTCCGTGACAACGATGTCTGGGTGCAGCTGGCTGTCAGTGCCGGGGACGGCGCGGTTGATGCTGACCTTTCCCAGGCGTGGGTCGATGGCCTTCACTAGGCGGTCCTGGACGGCGTTGTGGCGTAGTTGCCAGGCTCTGGCGTGGGGCTTGCAGCTGCATAGGACGTGGGGCAGGGTTTCGGTGACGTACCAGCACTTCCTGCAGCGCTTGTCCCGGTTCCCGTGGCGGACGGCTCCATTGAGGGGGACGCAATTCAGCCGGGCACTACATCGTAGATTATTACTTATTCAGGATCAGGTTAATATTCAATAAACCTGGCTAAAGATTCTGGCTTGCTGGCTGGAGAGACCTCCTCCTCTGAGTTCACTAAAAAGGGTGACCAAATTTCTAAATACCTAATACAGTGGCACTTCTCTTCTGTAAGTACTTGGTGTGAAAGATTTTCCACTAACGGGACCATCTATATTTTACTATATCACAATTCCACAGGACAAGAAGTCACGTTTTTCCAATAATGTTCAATCAACATTAGTGCATTTCTAAGTGTTATCTGGTACATGTACTGTGTAACACTACTGTTCGAGCAAGATAGCATTAGGGGCTAATCCCCATTAACCTACACCTATAGGCCACGTTTTATTACCTGGTGCCGCTACTGTACACTCCTACCATACAGCATCCTACAGCAAACCAACTGTAAGTGAGTGAATGGTGAATTAGCCCCTGTGGATCTGGTTCTGAGCTCACTTACACCAGTTTAAATCAAGAATAGCTCCATTAAAGTAATTGGAATTACATGACTGTAAAAACAGGCAAGTGAAGTCAGAATCAGGCCCACTGTGTTCTGCAGTGACAGCATTAAATGCAGTAGGTGATGTCAAGAACTAAAGTGAGATCATATCAAATAAATCAAACATTATTTTTAATGTTGGAATTTAAGACACTAATTGAAATACTATATTTTTGGCAGCATTATCACTACCTGCCTTCCCCATACATCCATCCCCACTGTAAGAACAAACACTGGCATTATTCTCTCTGTGATCATAGTTAAACCAAAGGAACTCAGTGCAGATAAGTCTCCCAATGCACCCCCGTTGGCATTCCCAGGCTCTGCTAGTGTGAGAGCAAGAGATCTCAGGCAGACATGCCAAACCCACGAGAAAAATGCAGAAATTGGGCTTGTTTTTGGCTTAATTGGCTTGTGAGTTGCTTGTTGGCTAGTTTTTGGCTTGTAGCTTGTTTGGCTTGTAGCTTGTTGCTTGTTGTATCATGTTGCTTCTTTTTTTTGATTGGCTCCCAGCAAGCAGAGGCAAGTGGGGGCAAGGGGTAAGCTAGGGTTACCATATTTCAGCAAGCAAAAAAGAGGATGGGAGGAGCCCCGCCTGAGCCCCCCCCCCGTCCTGCCCTAGCCCTGCCCCTGCCCCACCCACTTCCCGCCCCCCTCAGAACTCCCAACCCTCCCCCCCGCTCCTTGTCCCCTGACTGCCCCCTCCTGGGACCCCTGCCCCTAACTGCCCCAGAGGACTCCACCCCCTACCTAAGCCTCCCTGCCTCTTGTCCCCTGACTGCCCCCTCCTGAGACCCTCCCCCCATCCTAACTGGCCCCCTAGGACCCTACCCTCTACCTGTACCCTGACTGCTCCAACCCTTATCCACACCCCCACCCCCAGACAGACCCCTAGGACTCCCACACCCCATCCAACCATTCCCCACCCCCTGACAGCCCCCTCAGAACTCCCGACCCATCTAAACCCCTCTGCTCCCTGTCCCATTGACTGCTCCGATCCCTCTCCCCACTCCTGCCCCCTGACAGCCCCCCCCCCAGAACTCCCAACCCCCCCTCGCTCCTTGTCCCCCGACTGCTGCCTCCTGGGACCCCTGCTCCTAACTGCCCTCCAGAACCCCACCCCCTACCTAAGCCTCCCTGTTCCTTATCCCCTAACTGCCCCTTCCTAAGACCCCCCTCCCTAACTGCCCCCCAGGACCCTACCCCCTCCTGTACCCTGACTGCCCAAAACCTTATCCACACCCTCCCCCAGAAAGCCCCCCCCCAACTCCCGACCCCCCCATCTCTTGACTGCCCCATCCAAAACCTCCCTGCCCCTTCTCCGACCCCCTTGCCCCCTTGTTGTTGGCCTTCGCCTAATGTCTCTGTGAACTTGCTCAGGAAGGACCTGAGCCGTTCGTTCCGGCACGTTGGCTGGCAATGGAGGAGGAGTGGGGGAGGAGCTCCAGGGAATGCAGGGAGGGAGGGAGTGAGCTCTGCTGCAGGGGAAGAGGAGGAGGGGTCTCTCCGGCTGTCGGAGCCCCATGTAAGTGGCACCATCCGGCCGGCTGCCCTGTTAGCCGTGCGCGCTCTGCATGGGGGGGCGGGGAAGTCCGGACATTTACAAATTCCCCCCGGACACTATTTTTAGCTCAAAAATCCAGACATGTCCGGGGGAATCCGGACGAATGGTAACCCTAGGTAAGCAGGGGCAAGAGGGGGAAAGACTCAGGGGTGCACAGCAGGCCCACCACAGTCCCAGACTGCACACCGGGGGGATCTAGTCACATAGAGTGTTGGGGTTCTTAGGGATTGGCTTGTTTTGAAAAGGAATTAGCTTGATTTTTGGCTTATTGTGAAAGGCGGGGTGCTTATTTACCGCATGAAAGTTGGCAACTGTGATCTCAGGCCATTCTGGAAACCAGGAAGCAGAACCTCAGCTGGTGTCAATTATCATCACTACATTGAATTCAGTGAAGCTGTGACATTTTGCACTAGTTGAGGATCTGTCCGAAACGGGTGTCGGAAACGGCATCAAGTGGTGCTGACACCAAGCCACTAGGCTGACTAAAAACCTTACATTTCATTTTTTAAATGGTTTTAGGAAATTCATTTTTGAAACAGATTTAGTACTGGAAACCTTGCTAATTAAAACAAGAAAAATAAAAAATGTTGGCGTTTGCAAACGAACAGCTGCAGCTCTGTTGTGCTTTATAGTTACTGTACACTGTGGGTCAGCGTTTGAGCCAGTTCTGAAATTAAAATTGATGGAAAATATTTAACTTGCCCGACAATCTTTCTTTTTGAAGGTTTGTAAAGCATTTCAAAATGCCAAGAGTTGCAAAATCAAATTGTTTTTTGTCTGCTCTATCTCTATTTTCAGTGTACTTTTAGCTATCCTGGCATGTTTATGAAATGCCTCCGACTATAACTCATTGCTATTCAATGCATACCTAATGATTTTGAAAATAATGAATAGCACAGTATTTTATATCCCTGTAACACCTCCATCCAAGGAGCTGAAAGTGTTTGACGAATGCTAATTAATTATTAATTAATATTATTTTCAGTTTCAGTATGCCTGGGGAGGATGCCAGTTTATTTGTTCTATTACATAAGTACACATTAAATAAATTATTAAGTGCACATGCTTCATGCAATGATAATGATCGGTAAGTTAACATCTGATTCTTTACTCCTTGCTCAAACAGAACTCCCACTGACTTCTAGGGAAATTTAATTCTGAATATTAATTCTGGGTAACTAATGTAACTTCCTACCCAAAATAAGAACAAGTATTAAGCTACATGCTCTTCAACGTCCATTCGCTGACTTTGCCAATTCTCAGTCAACTGAGTTCAATGGGAATTATTCCTGGATATACTTGCAATACAAGGCTCTTAAAATATTGTGCCACATATGTTTCAAAACTTACTTTTCACCAAGCACACTGATTTTTTTTTTAACATAGGAAGATTTGTGAAAGGGAAAAATAATGCACTTTTTGGCCTGTCACAAAAGGCAAGAACTGAGCAGGAAAATAGTCAAAGTATGACTTTCATCTCATCACTTGATCTTAGCAGAACTCTTACTTCCTGATCATCAAAGCTAAAACATCATAAAGGCTTTTGCTGAAGAGGGAGGGTCATGAAAGGTTTAGAAGAAAATTCTAAATAAGAATTGCAATAAGTAGCTCAAAGTTGCTGGTAATTGTAGGTAATAATATCTACCACCTACATGTGGCTGGGCATATATTGTATGCAAACCTTCTGCATTTTCAAATTTTGCCTGTGGAAAACTGCATTTTTGCCATGTTACTGACTGGGAAACTAAGTTACAGGTTGTGACTTGCTTTGGGTGTACGGTGACTTAGTGGAATTGTCATGGGCCTGAGAGTCTGGATTCTGGCACTGATTTTTGTGGACTTGGGCAGGTTACTTAACTTATCCTTAGCTTTCCAGGGACAGATTCTGTGCTGTTCAAGGATTTACTCAGCACAAGCAAGTGGAGGAGAGGGGGTCATCAGTGAGCTTGTTATGGTTCCCTGTTTCTGTGAACTGATCTTTGCCAGGTCTGGCCCCAGCATAAATTAAAACAGCCACAGGTTACTCTAACTTGTGCCTCCTGGCCGTGATTCCCCAAGGGACCACGTGCCATCTGAGAGTTGGCCAGGCACAGCTGCGTTCTGATCCCACTCCTCCTGACATGTTGTCTATGGAGTGGAGAGGGCGGTTGGTGGAAGATCTACGTGTAAATTGATTTTTCCACTAGCTGAGACATCTGTTCCATTGAGGGAACACTTAGCAGGCTAAACACAGCCAGTTTCAACTTGTGCGTAAGAACAGGCCTACAGGGAGAGAATCTGGTCCCCAAACTGTGAATTGGGGGTAATAATATTTACTTACTCCACAGGGTGATACGAGGCATTGCTTAAATGATGGATGTAAAGTGATCATTTAATTGTGTCTGTAAAATTCTGTGCACAGTGAGTGGAAATTATTGTCAGTCAGTCAGAGGCAGAAGAGGGAATATAACTCAGGATTTCCAAGCTCCCCCTGCTTCCTCCCTCTACTAGACCTTTAGGGTGAGGGAAAATTATTAATTTTCTAGTAGAAATTGTGAGTGGAAATGTTTTTTTCAGACTTTTCCAAACATCTAGATAATGACAAATACTAGATTTTTTTTTCAATATTTTGTAACATTCACTCCCAACCTCAGACATGGGGAGCCTTTGTCTCAGCCATCAGGGGAAGGAAAACTCCGAGCCCATTTAAGGATTTCCCCCCCTCTTTTTTTAACTCCCCTCCTCGTGGGCATTCAGCCTGCTCAAGGGCTTGAGGAGGGAGATACTGCTTGGCTGATTGGTTGGACAGCAGGGTGCAATGTAAGCCAGTTGGCTCCTATGCACCTTAGGGGAAAGCTTATAAATTGTTCCCCTCCCCAGGGCTGCATTCTGCACCTGGCAGCAAAAGATTTGTGATTAGAATAGGGCCAGATTTTTAGGTTTTCCTGTGGGCATGATGTTAGCTGTCTTTTAGGGGCTGGGAAGAATTTTTTTCCCCTTATTGCAAGTTAGAGAGGCCTGGGTGATATGGTGTTTATATATCTTCGTCCCAGAAGCCAAGAGACCTGGTGGGAAGGATAGGTTGTAAACTGTCTGTTGTCACTACTTGGCAGGTATACAGTGCAGGCAATCATTCAGTAGGGAGCCCAGTTCCCTGATAAGCTGGAATTGGAAGTGAATTTGGAAAAGAGTCTCCTAAAGAAACTGGGGAATGGGACTGGGGCTCCTAATGTCCAGTGCAGCAAAGAGACAACATTCTCTTCCCCATCCCCTTAATATTGTCTAAGAGGAGGACAGTGGAGTACCAGTTATGCTGTTCAGACCAGATTAACGTTGGGTGTGTAGTAGCTAAGGGCAGCCCTCCTCAGGTAGTATGGGTTACAAAGGAAGAGTGACCTGCGCTGGATGATTTATTGATGGATAGCTCATGTTACTTAATAAAGCTGTGGTCCAATTAAATGACATTCCTGGTGTCTTCTCTTTCCTTCTGCAGTGTCGGGACAATGCTCCAATTTTGCAAAAATTCAGTGAACTCAAAACCATACCGATTTTGTTTTTAAAAAATAGCTACAAAAAGACTTGTATTAAATATTTGGCTTTGCTTCAGTTTCATATGTTAAAAAAGGCGAGTGACCCTTACTTGTGTTCTGTTGAATTTAGCCATTTCAAATAGCTCTCCCTTTCTAGCATGACTGTTTTATTGCTATCAGACCTTAACTTAGCTGAAGTTCTTTTGGTTTATCCTGGTTTAAACATATAAAGAGCCAGATTTTCAAAAGTACATGTACCCAGATTCCATGCATGAAAACTCTAGTTCTCATGTTCAACCTCTGTTTTGTGCATGCATCAAGATATGCAAATCAGGTATATGCAAATCAGGAACTGGGCACACACATTGGAATTTGTGTGCCTGCAGGTGAGGCAGGCATAGAAGTATATGCAAGCTTTTGCATGTGCACACCTTGGAATCTGGTTCTAAATGCTTTGGATCATGCAGGCCAGACCAACCATGTTCTGTGTGTGTTCTGTGTGGTGATGACGTGTTCTAACGTATTATCAAGATGTATCTGATAGTCCACTCGTGTGTGCCATGGCAGCAGGGCCACCTGAGAGGCAGGGAATGAGCCGTTTGCCCCAGGCCTCCCATTTGAGAGAGCGCCCAAACTAGTGGCATTGTGACCTGGTGCATGGGTCACAATGCTACTCAGGTTTGGCCAGGGGCGGCTCTATGTTTTTTTGCCGCCCCAAGCACGGCAGTCAGGCAGCCTGTGGCGGCGTTTCTGCAGGTGATCTGCCGGCCCCGCACCTTCGGCGTACCTGCCACTGAATTGCCGCCGAAGCCGCAGGACTGGCGGACCTGCTGCAAAAACGCTGCCGAAGTCTGCCTGACTGCTGCCCTCACAGCGACCGGCAGGCCACCCCCCGCAGCTTGCCGCCCCAGGCACGCGCTTGTTGCGCTGGTGCCTGGAGCCGCCCCTGGGTTTGGCCCAGTTGCCCCTCAATCAGGCAGCCTGGCTGAACCTGAGTGGCACTGCGGCCCTGACACAGCAGGGAGCCTGACTCTGCCCCTGTGGGACTGGAGCCACTGCTGTGGGGTTAGTGTGGGGCATGCCAGCTCTTCAGTGCCCCACTCCATCCTTTCATCAGTGTTTTTGTACCGTTGGCATTCGGGGGGGGGGAGGGCCTTCACTTTCAGATTTTGCCTCAGACCCACCAGCATGCCAGGATGCTATCTAGATGCCCACATGAATACACTACTGCTTGTGTGAAGATCTATGGCTTTTCCCTCTGCACAGACATCAGCAAGATTTATCTCTGTAAATTTATGTATCTATCAGTGTCTATCTGTTTGCCGTTTTTTTATTATTATTTTTTTACTCTACCGAGTATTGGTCATGTCTGGAAGTATTCTCAAGTTTGTTTTGCCCTAGCTGAAGAAAATGAGTAGAGTTTAAATGCCTTGGAATAAATTCCAAAGCACCACTGAAGCCAAAACCAAATATTTATTTTTGGATGTGTCAGGGCCTGTAATGTGGGTTGTCTGGTGGCTGGAGCCTGGAGTAGCATTGGGGTTGGGGTCAAGCCATGGGTCAAGCCAGAGTCTGACTCAGAAATCACGCCAAGGGTCAAAGCCAGAGTTGGCAACTGGATGAGGAACAGGGATGAGGTGTGGTAGCAGGGATGAGGAACAGGAACCAGGCAAGGAAGCAGGTTTCAAGGTCTGGACAACAATAGGCCTAGCAACTAGTTGCTTGGACAAGGGATGGGACAGGAACAGGAAGCTTTACATCCAGTGATGTCCAATCACTAGTCTGCTGTAAGTCATCTGACCCTTCTGAGTCAGCAGGTATAGCATCTGGGGTGGGGTATTAGCAGCAGTTGCCATGTCAGCCCCTGCAGCTTGATGGGACAGAGGATAAGGCTTGGCAGCCTCACAAGCCTGGATTTGAAACTTGATTCCCACAAACACCCATTTCAAGGGTGATCCCTGGATGCGTTGGGGCCATGCTTCTCAGGATGATTCTTGTGGAAGGCCCATACTTTTTCAGGAGTGTGCACATGATGAGTTAGCTCCCAAGAGAGTTTTGGGGCCGATATCCCTCCTAATCAATCACATAGTACAGGGTCCCTCTATGACTTTGGAAGTCCAGGATGTGATGAACAAGGTACTCCTCATGGTCTTGAACTTGAACCAGGGGTGGGGATGGCATATGCTGCCTGAGGAATGGATTGTCAAGGAAAGGCTTCAAGGGAGTTGTAATTCAAATGATCTCCTGAGTAATAGTGAAAGGGCCTTCTTATTGATGACCTAATTTGTGTGCAGGTCAGCTGGTCTGTAGGTGTTTTGTGGACAGTCATATTTTCTGGCCTGCCTTTATAGTTGTGGCTTCTGGTCGTGTTTGTTAGCATGGCATTTGTAAGCTGTTTCGGCCACTTCCAGATGCTCATTTAGGTTGTTTTGGGTTTAATGAAAGGTCTGCACCAGATCAGAGGCAGCAGAAACCACTGTGGACAACAGAAACAAGAATAAAAACCATGGCTGGAGGAAAAAGGGGCTGGATCAGGTAGAGGAGTATTCCACATTATATGCAAATTCAGTGATCAGGAGTACCACAACTCAGTTGTTTTGGGAGTGGTTCAGGAAACAGCATAGGTGTTGTCTGAGCACCTGGCTGACCCCTTCCAATTGGCCGGTGGTGGATGCGTGGGGCCAGAGATCTAGGAAGTGAAACTCCTAGATCAACTGCTGCTGATTCAGAGCTTTGGCAGATTGTAGCTATTCTAGATTCTTATGGTTAGTTAAGATTAGGATGAGGTGTTTGACTCCCCCATGGTATTGTCGCCAAATCTCCAATCCAGGCTTGATGGTGAGTAACTCCTTGTCTGCTATTTCATAAATGTGTTCGATTGAGGTGAGTTGTCATGAAAAATATGCAAATGGATGCATTCCATGCTGGGACCCTGTTTTTTGGGACAATACTGCCCTGATGGCTACATCAGAAGTGTCATACTCAAGGACAAAGGGTAGGTGAGGATCAGGATGGACCAGATCTGGGGAAGATGTGAAAGCTGTCTTTGGGAGTTCAAAGGCCTCCGGGGGCCAGTGAAACCTTGCAGGGTTTTGGAGGATTGCAGTTATCGGGGCAGCGACCTTTGGCAATCCCAATGAATCTCTCGATGTCTCAGATGCTCCCGGGTTCAAACCAATCCTACATTGCAGATACCTGCAATCCATGCATAGTCTGTTTGCAGACACGATGAACTGCCAAATTTGATGGATGATTGCTCAAATACACACTTCTCCAGTTTTTCATATAACCCGTGCTGGGGCAATCATGTGAGAACTTCATGGACACGATGGTTGTGGCTTGCTTGACTACTGGAATAGAGTAAGATATCATCTAGATATGCCAACAAACTGGTCTAGGCTATCTCAAAATATCTTGTTGATCAGGTGCTCAAAAGTGATGGGAGCATTGGTGAGTCCAAAGGGCATTACCAAATACTTGAAGTGTCTATACCTTGTTCTAAAGTCTATCTTCCACTCGTCTCCTGCCTCAATTTGAACTAGATTATATGTTCTTCTGAGTCCACTTAAATAAACACCCGCAGGGACCGTACTTGATCCAAGAGTAGGGTGACCAGACGTCCCGATTTTATCGGGACTGTCCCGATATTTGCTTGTTTGTCCCATGTCCCAACCGTTGTTAGGTCAGGATACTGGACAAACAAGCAAATGCTCCAGAGCCTGGAAGTGCTCGCGTCCCCTCCCGCCCTGACTCCGTCCCCTCCTTCCCCCATTGACTTCCTCCCAAATCCCCGCCTCTTCCCCAGGCTCGCCATTCCTCCTCCCTCCACAAGCGCTGGAGGGAGGACCCAGAGACGCAGGGGGAGTGTGGGGCCAGGGTGAGTGAGAGTCCGGCCTGGCACTGAGCTCAGGCAGGACTCAGTCGGGTGGTAGGGAGAGTAGGGGGGCAGCCCAGCCCCGTTCGTTCCCCTGCAGGACCCGAGCAGTACGGGTGGCCTAGGTCCTGCTGCCCCCACTCCGGAGCCGCCGCGGGATTGCACCAGCTGGGCAGCCAGCCCAGATGCGACTGGCCAGAGCCTGGGCACAGCGTGCACGCAGCTGGGTCCCCGCAACAGGCCCAGGCTTGGGGGGTTCAGGCCCTGGCGCCAGAACCGCAGCCGCCGAGCTTGGCCATCGGCCGCTTCCTCCCCCCGCGGCAGTGGGAGCTGCAGCAGCGGCTGCTCCTGAGTCCCACTGCCCAGGGGGGGAGAATAGCCGCCGCCTGGTCCCACGGGCCGCCCCCCTACTCTCCCTCCAGGTACCGCACCCGAGTCCTGCCTGCTCAGGGCCAGGCCGACTGACACTCACGGCACCCCGCTCCCCCTGCGTCTCCGGGGCCTCCCTCCAGCACTTGTGGAGGAAGGGGGAGGGGTTTTTGCTCTGCCACTTTTTTTTGCCACGCCCCTCCCTCGCCACGCCCCCCACCCCGCGTCCCTATATTTGACCTGGGTGATCTGGTCACCCTATCCAAGAGCTTGGGATTAATGGTAAAGGGTAACTATTGCATATAGTTATTTGGTTCAGAGCCTTGTAGTCTATAAAGTCTCAGAGAGCTGTCTTTCTTCTTTTGTAAGGGTACCAGGATACCTTCATGGGAGGCAGAGGAGTGGATAAAACCATTAGAATAGAACCTCAGAGTTACAAACACCTCAGGAATCGTGCTTGTTCGTAACTCTGAACAAAAGGTTATGGTTGTTCTTTCAAAAGTTTACAATTGAACATTGACTTAATACAGCTTTGAGACTTTACTATGCAGAAGAAAAATGTTGCTTTTAACCATCTTAATTTAAATGAAACAAGCACAGAAACAGTTTCCTAACCTTGTCAAATCTTTTTTTTAAACTTTCCCTTTATTTTTTTAGTAGTTTACACGTAACAAAGTACTGTACTGTTTTTGCTGTTTTGTGTGTGTGTTTTTGGTCTCTCCTGCTGTCTGATTGCAAATTTCTGGTTCCAAAGAGGTGTGTGGTTGACTGGTGGGTTCATAACTTTGGTGTTCGTAACTCTGAGGTTCTACTGTAGTTAGGTTTTTCTGGAGGTACTCCCTTAATGATGCTAGCTCTGGTTTGGACATAGAATATACGCCCGAAAGGAACCTTGGCTCCGGGCTGAAAGTTGATGGGGGTAATCGTAAACACGATGCAGGAGTAGTGAGTCTGCATTCCATTTTTCAAAGACACAATGGTAGTCTTGGTACTTTTACAAATAATTATTGGTTTATTATATTACATTTGTCTTTATTAGTCTTTACCATATATATGAAAAGTATGAAACTGAAATATAATGATGTAGCTCAGCATTAATTTCTCATCTAGTTTGGAAACAGCTAGCACATTTCTTTACACTAAAGATCTGTCCAGTGCCTTTTATATCTTGGATAAAATTACCTACTTTTACACACAATTTTCTTCAAGCTCACTTGGTCTGCAGTACAGTACAATAAAGTATTAGTTAACTGTTAGAGGATAGAAAAAATCATGTAGAATTGTATTATACAGTATTGTTTCTGAAGTATTTTTTTCCCTTGCAGGACTGTTCTATTTACTTTGACTTCTGTAGTTGTGCTTGTCATCACTACTGACTGGATCAGCTGGGACAAGTTGAATCGTGGATTTCTGCCAAGTGATGAGGTCTCAAGAGCCTTCCTGGCTTCTTTCATCTTAGTGTTTGACCTTCTTATTATCATGCAGGTACACTCTCTTAATGTTTCATTCAGGCTGCTGAAGCTGCCTAGTCACTGTATTTCCACTAGAGCAAACACTGTTCAACTGAGACTTCATAAAGTTAAATAAATGTTTTGTTTGCAATCACTATTGAGAGATTTTACATCAACGTTCTCAGGGACTTTGTAAAAGCCAGTTGGCCTTTTATTGTGAAAACATTGCTGATTTGTTTTGCTAAGAGTGCCAGGTAAGAACTTGGTGACTTTCCAAATGGGAAGGTATCTTCTGCCAAAACTACACTGGGGGGAAAAAAAGGGAAGCTAGTCATTTTGTAAATGTAAAGCCTTTATTATGAGGATGAGAGAAACTCAGCAAAGCAAGGGGGAAAAAAACTGCCCGTCAGGTCAAAGGCTTATAATATTTGAAATGTACACAATACAGGAATGCATTTTTGTGATGAAAATTAACACTTGCTCTCAATATTCAATATTTTCACTTTCATGTAAACAATATTTTTATTCTGTTCAGTGACAGTTTGCTGCATTGCAATGTCTTTTATCAGTCAGTATAACTAGGCAGATAATTTGTTGTATTCTTCCAATGGCTGCTCTTTTGTATCTGGAAATTAAGAAAGAAGTATATGCAGTAGATATAAGTCCAAACAACTTGTTTCATGTGCCATTATGCCTTACCCATCACCTCTATCTATTGCTTGAGTTTTGTCATAGTGGTGTCTAAAGACAACTCTGATACTCTATCAAGAAAGGTCACTTTGGCTGACTTGGTGGAAGAGGCCGTTTAGTGTTCAAAATGATCAATGTTATTTGTCCCAGAGTTGCATCATTCGGTTGAAGTTTAATGAAGAAGTCCATAATAACTGGTTGGGTTTCCTCTTTTTTGGACATGCTACCACATCTTTGTTCACAATTACTGAAATCTATTAACAAAGGTAACCAAATCAGAGAGGTGTCCAGTTCTCTTTGATGAGGTACCAACTTTCCTGTAAATAGTGACAAGTATCCATCATCAGAGTAATTACCACAGAAGTGACAATGACATGGCAGCGAGATTTTATCAGCACTGTAATGGGACATCAGAGGGGTATAAACTTCTACAGTTTTGCTTCATTTTAAGTGTCCAGGAGTAAACCAATGTGCTGTTTGTTGTTTGAATAGAAGGTTAAGAAAAGAAGTTCAGATTAAATGTCTAATGAGCCCATTAGAGAGACAAGGTGGGTGAGGTAATATCTTTTATTGGACCAACTTCTGTTGGTGAGTGAGTCCTTTATCATGCTTTCTTTTCTCCCATTCTGCATTTTACATTTAATTTGGTCTTTTAAAAAGATGCAAGAGGGTGTATAATAAATGGATCTACTTTGTGTAACTGTAATGAAAGAATGAATAGAAATGCACCAGAAAGCATCCTATCCTCCACTGACTATTGTATGCCACGTATAGAAACGGGGCTGTCTTAATCCCAAAAGCATTATTAAACCATCCTTTTGAGTTTGAAAAATGAAGTCACCATATTTTGACCTTGGGGGTTTTGAGTTTAGAGAATTTTTATTTGAAAAGACCTGTCCCATGCCCTATTCCATATTTTTACGACATAAAGTAAGACTTGCTCTAATTGCATATATATATATAGTTGCTACTTTCACTTGGAGGTTGGTAATGCAATGTCCAGTGGCCAATTGAAGACATTGGTATGTTAGTGAATTTACACAAAGCACAAAACCACCAACACTTAACAGGAGCACCACGTGAAGGTTGTCATCTTGCTCCAAACTTCTGTCTGTGACTGTGGTCACCAGGCACAAAAGATGGAGCACATCAGATCTTAGCGTCCCCTTCGTTCTTTCGCCGGGGGCCTGAAAGGCATTCACCAGCTCATTGCTGCAGCAATGTGCTGGCTATCAAATCTAGATGTAAATTTGTGATCATTGCTATCTACCCAAGCCATGTGAAAGAATGTTGTTTGTATAGTGGAGTTATTTACTTATTTAAAGATGTTTATTCAGAATGCACAACTAAGATGACACATTTTATTTACATGGTGGTTGTAGTATCAATGCTTTGCATGGGAATAAAACCAAGCTGACTCAGCACAGTATTAAATGACGAGCAAAAATCAATATTAGAATCAGGACCCTGTGATTATATAGAGGGAAGCAAGCATATTTTGGAATTAAATGTATGCACACATTCTCTTTAAGGGTAGTGGTGGCTTTTATAGATCTCAACAAGCTTTTCCAGCACAATAGCAGACTAAACAAAAACCAGGATTGGGTTAAATCCTCTAATTTCCATGTGAGGATGATATTAATTACGGACACAGATGAAATCTCATTTAGTGTTCTGAGAAGTGTATAGAAACATGTTTTTTCTGCATTTGAATGGTAGCATTACTCCAATATGACAAAGTTTAGCAACAGGAGAAAAGTAACTGAGTTTGGAACACCATTCTTGATGCTGTGAAAAATAATTACATTAATGTAAAGGACAAGTTTGCCTGCTCAGTATTATTAGAATTTAATATTTATACAAGCCCCCTGTAGAGCAAAGCACTTTAGAGACAAATAAAGAAATGACAGGACCCTTCCCTGGAGGGCTAACATTATAAATTAGACATAACATAGCAAGTGATGCCATAAACAAAGGGTGGCGGTGGGAATATGGGAGGCCAAATGTTACACCGGGAGAGATATTGAGTTATGCTGGTTGTTTTGTGCACTTCTTTTTACTTCCTTTTTGGGGCCAGGCAGTGTCAGGAAGCTATAGCCATGTCTTCCCTCCCCACCAATCCCACCACCACTCTCTCTACTGTACATTGAGAATAAGGCCCTTTCAGTTTGAGTTGGTGTCTGGGCATCCAGGAGGAGAAGCCAGAGATCTCAGATGCCATTTGTTGAAATGTAGATTTGAGAGTCATGAATGTAGACACAATAAATGAAGCCATGAAAGCAGGTCCTGAGTTAGACTGAAAACCCACAGAGAGGAGAAAGTCAAGGAAGATTGGGAGGGGGTGTCAAAAGCAGCAGATAGATCAAAAATGATAAGGTTGGAGAAGAACTCCTTGGATCTGGCAATAGGCAACTCATAAGTGTGCTTAATGAAAGCAATCTTGGTAGAGTGGAGCAGGCAGATGTGAGATTACACAGCACCAGAAGAGAAAGGAGGGGAAGAAAGGAGGCCATGAGAATGAGGAGGTTAAAGGCAGGAGGGAGATGATTGGTAGCTGTATTTTTTTAAAAGAAAGAGAATGTGTAACCCACACAGCTCCTGGGAGTGGTGTTCTGTCCCCTCTAATTGCACCAAGACTACTTAGAGATGAATGAGTCTGCTACAGCCTTAGCTAAGAGCCATGGGGCTTTCAGCTCATGCAGTAGAGGCTCATGTATTTAGTTCCAGAGGTCCCAGGTTTAATCCAGCCTGACAATGACCAGGGTCTGTAAGTATTACAAATGCACATTTTTTCATGGTAAAACTAAAGTCCAACTTCAGACATGGTGGAAGCAGGTGCAAGTCCACTGATTTTAATGTGTCTGCTTAAACCAACTCAGAATTTGGCCCCAATTTTCTCATCCTTTCCCTACACTGAAATTAATCAAGCTGTCCATGTTTGTGATTTCCTGCTACATGTGATACCACCATCAACACATGTAGAGCCCTGCAAATCCATGGATATCAGTTTTATATCCGCATGTGCGGATGTGGATATCTGCAGACCATTTTTGCAGATTAGATGCGTAAACAAATTTTGTATCTGCACAGGGCTCTAAAAAAGGATCTCAATGGTGGGGAAGCAGCTGTCTGCAGCTCATAGTCTATGAGGTTGCTTCCCTGCCTTCCAGATCCTATATTCCCTCGCCTCCTGGCCCCGTACTTACTTACTTTGCAGAAGCAGCTGCCTCCCTCTCCAACTGACTTGATATAGCAATACTGAAGTCGGGAGAGGTTTCCTAAATAGCTTGGCTGCTTAAACCGTTGCAATAGGAGCATGGGGGATTTTGCTGTCTGCCTGGATCCATCACCTCCCCTTTCTCTGTATATGGGAGAGAGGGAAGGTGAGGAAGCACCTTCATAAGCTATGACCTGCAGACAGCTGCTTCCCTGCCTTTGAGATCCTATATACAGTACACATGCATGCACACAGACACTCCTCCTGAGAGGCACTGTGAGATAGCGTGCTGCTGTGGTGCGGATGCAGATATAGATAAAATATAGAGTGCGGATTGTGGGTCGGATATAAATTGATTCTTGTGGATGCAGATTAAAGAGTCTAGACCCCAAATCCCAAAGCACTCCATTTGGACAAGTTAGATTTCAGAGTGTGCATTGCTTACTGTATGCAATACAATTTTTGATATCTAGTGTTTGAAGCAAGTTTCCTAATGGTTAGAAGCCAATGGCAGCTAGATGATTAAATACCATCTATTCAGAAGTGTTGGATCCCTGCAGAGTACATTGTGAGTGCTTACAGGACTCTGTGGAATTTATAAAGATTGTGGAATGTTTTTAGTATGTCTGTGGAGTTACACAGAGTGGAGGCCTTGCTGTGCACTTTGCAAAGCTCAGGGTATACATTCCTATACTTCTTACAAGTTATTGACACTTTTTAACTGACAGAGCAATAAGATACAATGTCTGAGAGATATCAAAGCTGTGTAAGAATACTGTCACATTTAGTCATTTGTTTTCAACAGGTAAAATTTATTTCTTCAGGAAACAGAATAAGCGCCAAAGTAGTACAGTGGAATAGACAGAAAACAGACAATGTTTATATCTCAGCCTCTTTGAGAAAATTGTAGCTTGGGAATCTGGGGCCAAATCATGAAGCCCAAAAAGCCTGTATTGGTTAAAAAAATGAGCTGGTTTAGAGGGGAAGTGTAGGTGGCTATAAAAAAATTAAAATATATATAACAAATGAAAGAAAGGGGAAGTTGATCCTAATGAATATAAATCACAAACTAGGAATGGTAGAAAATTGATAAGGAAAGCAAAAGGACACAAAAAGAAATCCATGGCCAACAGAGTTAAGGACAATAAAGAGAGTTTAGTATATTAAGGGGGGAAATCCCAGCAATGGTATTGATCCATTTCTAGATAGAAATAGTAGAATTATCAATAATAATGCAGAAAAGGCAGAGTGTTCAATAAATATGTTTGTTCTTTATTGGGGCGGGGGGATGATGTAGTCATATCATATGATAACACTCTTCTCAAGCAGAGAGAGCCCACAACAGAGGGCGAGAGCATGGTGGCTGAGTGAGCTGCCAGGTAAAGGAGAGTTTGGCTACAGAGAGAGTTCAGCTGCAGCAGGGGAGGCTGAGGGATCATAACAATTAGAAAGGCATCAAGTCCCCAAGAAAAATAACTGACAGGAAAAAATTACATTTACTCAACACACCCATAACTTAGGCTACATAAAAAAGTCACAAGAGTAAAAAAATGCAGGCAGAAGACCAGCAGCAAGATGGGGGCTACCATGTTTATTGCACAGAGTGCAATATGTACGATTATCTGCCTCGTGGACAGGTGGTATATGTGTGTGTGCAGTGCAAGCAACTCACGTATCTCAGAGACAGAGGCTGGAGGAGCAAAGGGAGACAGAAAGGTACATGGAGGAGACATTTAGAGACATAGTGGAAAGGTCAGCCCTCCTGTTCAACAGCCCTTGTGTTGTTGAGGAGGATGAAAGTTTGGGGTCAGGAAAGCTTTAGAGGGAAACAATCCCATAGTTGGGAGGCAACTTCGAAATGATGTCATAACATCCTCTCACACTGAGGATACCCCTCCGGGGCAGGGACCCCCATTAATAGGAAGAGAAAGGCAGCAGTAATGAGGGATTCAATTACTAAAAGCATAGATAGTGGGGTTTGTGATGATCAGGAGAGCCACATGGTGAAAGGCATGTGCAAAGGCAGCAGATCTCATGAGACATCTAGATAGCCATAGAGGTAGTGCTGTAGAGGAGCCAGTGGTCATGGTACATGTAAGTACCAGACATAGGGAAAGCTAGGAGAGAGGTCCTGGAAGCCAAATTTAGGCTGCTAGGTAAGACATTGAAGTCCAGGATCTCCATGGTAGCATTCTCTGAAACATTTCCAGTTCCACCTGGAGGGCCAGTAAGACAGGCAGAACTGTAAAGTCTAAATGTGTGGATCAGATGATGGTGTAGGGAGGAGGAATTTAGGTTTATTAGGAACTAGGGAACCTTTTGGGGAAGGAGCAGTCTATAAGGAGGGATGGGCTCCACCTTAACCAAAATGGAACCAGACCGATGGCATATAAAATTAAAAGATGGTAGAGGATTTTTTAAAATAAGTGGTGGTAGAAAGCTGATAGGTGCAGGAGAGCATATGGGTCAGGTGGAGACATCCCCTAGGGATGAATTTATTTAAGATGGAATTCTATATCCTAGTGCAGAGGATCGGAAAGAAGTTGGTAAAGTAGAGGCAGGAGCTAGTGAGGAACAGTCAAACATGAAAGATAGGTGAACTAGAGTGCCTGGCATTAAATGAAGATATTGTGGCATCACAGAGACTTGGTGGAATGAGGATAATCAATGGAACATGGTAATACCAGGGTACAAAATATACAGGCATGACAGAGTAGTTTGCACTGATGCAGGTGTAGCACTATGTGTTAAAAAAAGCACAGAGTCAAATAAGGTGAAAATCTTAAATGAATCAAACTGTACTGTAGAATCTCTAAGGATAGAAATTCCATGCCTGAATAATCAGAGTATAGCAGTAGCAATGTGTTACCAACCACATGACCAGGATGGTGACAATACCTGTGAAATGCTAAAGGAGGTTATAGAGGCTACAAAACCAGAAACACAATAATAAATGGGTGATTTCAGGTATCCTTATATTGACTGGGTAAATGTCACATCAGGATGTGATGCAGAGATAAAATTTATAGATATCATTAATAACTGCTGCTTGAAGCAGCTTGTGCTGGAACCCACAAGGGGAGAAGAGGCAATTCTTGATTTAGTCCTTAGTGGAGCGCAGAATCTGGTCCAAGAGGTAACTCTATAGCTGAACTGCTTGGTAACAGTGATCATAATGTAATTAAATTTAACATCCTTGTGGGGGGGTGAGGGGGGGATACCAAAACCCCACCATCACATTAATATTTTAACTTTAAAAGGGGGAACTACACAAGAATGAGGATGCTAGCTTGATGGAAATTAAAAGTTGCTGTCACAAGGGTAAAATGCCTGCAAGCAGCATGGAGATTACTTAAAAACACCGTAAGGGAGGCTCAGACCCCAAATCAAACAAGATATATACCCCAAGTCAAAAAAGACAGTAAAAGGCCCAAAAGAATGTCACCATGGCTGAATAGCAGAGTAATGGAGCCTGCTAGAGGCAAAAAGGCATCCTTTAAAATCTGGAAATCAAATCCTAATGAGGAAAATAAGAAGGAGCACAAACTCTGCAAGTAAAATGTAAAGGTATAAGTGTGAGGCAAACCCGCTGCCTGACCAGCGCTGCTCACTCAGCTGCCATGACTCACTCCTCCAACAGAGCCTGCAATCACTCAGCCTCCATTCATACTTCAGCAGAGGAGTGGAGTGTCCTCTTTTTCAAATGTTTGAATGTGGTAACCCTACACTCCAGAGCTGCAAGTTAGTCTGTGCAACAGCACTACCCAGCCAGGAATGGTCTTGCTGCCTCTCAGTGTAACAGACTCCCTAGGCTTCTGGCCTGCCTTGGATCCAGTTCCTGTTCCTGCCCCAGCCTTGATTGAGCCTTGTTCTGCCTGCCCCTGCCTTGTCCAGGCCCTTCTCTGACCCTGCTTCAGCCCTGTTACTGACCCATTCCAGCCTTGTATCTCCCTCTTGACCCCAGATCCTGTGACTCACTCCAACCCACCTTCAGCCCTTGGCCTGCATTTGGACTCCGACTATGATACTGACCTGGCTTGTCTATGGACTCTGACCTCAGTTCTGACCCATGGCCTGTCTCCGTCCCTGATTTCAACACTGCCCTCGGCCCAGTCCTGACCCTACATCTGGCTTTGACCACCAGCCCTTACTGCCTGGAACCAGAACCTGACAATAAGGCAGACCAAGAAAAAAATGGAGAAGTGACTTGCTAAAGACACAAAAACTAAGAGTAAAAAATGTTAAGTACATGAGAAGCAGAAAGCCTGCCTAGCAGGCAGTGGGGCCACTAGATGACAAAGTTGTTAAAGGAACATTTGAGGAAGACAAGGCCATTGCAAAGAAGCTAAATGAATTCTTTGCATTGGTCTTTAGTGCAGAGGATGTGGGGAAGATACCTACATTAGAGCTATTCTTTTTGGATGACGAATCTGAGGTACTGTCCCAAATTGATGAGATTATAAGTTTGGTAGATAAAGATACTATACTTATAGCTTTGTAAGGCTTTTACATGGTACCTCATGGCATTTGATTAAAAAACTAAAACAATATAAAAAAAACATGGCACATATTAAATGATTTAAAAGCTGGCTAACTGATAAGTCTCAAAACATAATTGTAAACAAGGAATTGTCATTCAGTAGATGTGTTTCTTGTGGGATCTCTCCAGGAGCAGTTACACTGGTCTACAATTTTTGAGAAGTCGTCTGCTTCAGAGATAAAATGTGCTATTTATTATGTATTTTGATGTGCTGAATTCAAATATGACAATTAAAACAACTGATTGGCTACTGTTTCTAAGATATTTAAGTTTTTACATTTTATGTCTATGTATATTGTGTAGATAGTAGAGTTTTAATCATAAATTGTAAACCTAGGTCTTTTCATGTGTTTATGGTTGCTTTACATGATAATAGTTCACCTGTCCTGTTTATGTAACATTTTAAAAATCAGCAAAAGGGTTATATAAATCAAATTTATTATGAAACAAAAGGCAAAAAACTATTATGTACAAAGTTTAGTCTTATTCAGTGTCTACTCTGCGCTTCTTGGCTTGTCTCTTGTATTCATTAAATGGAGCATCTCTTGTCACTGTCCAGCAATAGTCTGCAAGCATTGATGGGCTCCATTTGCCCTGATAGCATTTCTCCATTGTTGCAATGTCCTGGTGAAATCGCTCGCCGTGCTCGTCGCTCACTGTTCCGCAGTTCGGTGGAAAAAAATCTAGATGAGAGTGCAAAAAATGTATCTCTAGTGACATGTTGCAACCAAGGCTTTTGTATGCCTTGAGGAGGTTTTCCACCAACAACCTGTAGTTGTCTGCCTTGTTGTTTCCGAGAAAATTTATTGCCACTAACTGGAAGGCTTTCCATGCCGTCTTTTCCTTGCCACGCAGTGCATGGTCAAATGCATCATCTTGAAGAAGTTCATGAATCTGAGGACCAACAAAGACACCTTCCTTTATCTTCGCTTCACTTAACCTTGGAAATTTTCCACGGAGGTACTTGAAAGCTGCTTGTGTTTTGTCAATGGCCTTGACAAAGTTCTTCATCAGACCCAGCTTGATGTGTAAGGGTGGTAACAAAATCTTCCTTGATTCAACAAGTGGTGGATGCTGAACACTTTTCCTCCCAGGCTCCAGTGGCCAGTCGGAGTGGCCAGTCTTTCTTGATGTAGTGGGAATCTCTTGCACAACTATCCCATTCACAGAGAAAACAGCAGTACTTTGTATATCCAGTCTGCAGACCAAGCAAGAGAGCAACGACCTTCAAATCGCCACAAAGCTGCCACTGATGTTGGTCATAGTTTATGCACCTCAAAAGTTGTTTCATGTTGTCATAGGTTTCCTTCATATGGACTTCATGACCAACTGGAATTGATGGCAAAACATTGCCATTATGCAGTAAAACAGCTTTAAGACTCGTCTTCGATGAATCAATGAACAGTCTCCACTCATCTGGATCGTGAACGATGTTGAGGGCTGCCATCACACCATCGATGCTGTTGTAGGCCTCAAGATCACCTTCCAAGAAGAAGAATGGGACAAGAACCTTTTGACGGTCACGGAACATGGAAACCCTAACATTACCTGCCAGGAGATTCCACTGCTGTAGTCTGGAGCCCAATAGCTCTGCCTTACTCTTGGGTAGTTCCAAATCCCTGACAAGGTCATTCAGTTCACCTTGTGTTAGGAGGTGTGGTTCAGAGGAGGAGGATGGGAGAAAATGTGGGTCCTGTGACATTGATGGTTCAGGACCAGAAGTTTCATCCTCTTCCTCGTCTGACTCAAGTGAGAATGATTCTGGTGCATCAGGAACCGGCAGGCCTTCTCCGTGGGGTACTGGGCGTATAGCTGATGGAATGTGTGGATAATGCACAGTGCACTTTTTCTTCTTTGACACACCTTTCCCAACTGGAGGCACCATGCAGAAGTAACAATTGCTGGTATGAGCCGTTGGCTCTCTCCAAATCATTGGCACTGCAAAAGGCATAGATTTCCTTTTCCTGTTCAACCACTGGCGAAGATTTGTTGCACAAGTGTTGCAGCATATGTGTGGGGCCCACCTCTTGTCCTGATCTCCAATTTTGCAGTCAAAATAAAGGTGATAGGCTTTCTTAACCATAGTGGTTATACTGCGCTTTTGTGATGCAAAAGTCACTTCACCACAAACGTAGCAGAAGTTATCAGCACTGTTCACAGAAGTATGAGGCATCTCTGCTCACTTTGGCTAAACAGAAACGTGTCCCTTTGCAAAATCAAACACTGACAAATAAGAGAGCACGACATTGTATGATTTCTAGAGCTGATATAGGGCAATTTGTTCAGCAGAGTGATGTAAGCTTCGTTATGATTGCATCATCCATGACTTCTAGGAATAACAGGATGCAATTCATATCATGTATGACGCAATACCAGCTTCAGATTGCATCATTTCATTGTTTTGCCTAAAAAGCAAGTACTGTCCAAACCCAGTCATAGATTTATTCATAGATCCAGTCAAAGATGTATTTTAGTCATTTCTGGTTTAAATTGAAATCCCTTCCCTTTATAACTCACTTATCCTCCGGCATTCCCAAGTCAAGGGTTGTATATACTAACCCAATAGCATATCTTGAAAACTAGAGTCAATCAACAATTTTAAGCATCATTTTCGTTCTCAGTGACCCAGAATTAGTAAAGTTGGACTACATTTATTTCAGAAGCATTTTGGCTGTAGAGCAGTGTTATCAGCCCAATACTATTTGACATTTTTATCAATGTCCTTGAAGAAAACTTAGAAACATCACTGATAAAGTTTGCAGATGTCATAAAAATTGGGGGAGTTGTAAATTATGAAGAGGACAGGTCACTGATTCAGAACGATCTGGAATACTTGGTAAATTGGGCTCAAGCAAATAATATGGATTTTAATGTGGCTAAATGTAAACATATATGTCTGAGAACAAAGAATGTGGGCCATACTTATAGGATGGAGGACACGGTTCTGGGAAGCTGTGACTCTGAAAAAAGATTTGGGGGTCATGGTGGATAATCAGCTGAACATGAATTTCCAGTGTGACACTGTGGCCAAAAGAGCTAATGAGATCCTGGGATGCATAAACAGAAGAATCTCAAGTATGAATAGAGAGGTTATTTGACCTCTATGTTTGGCACTGGTGCAACTGCTGCTGGAATACTTTGTCCCCGAGTTCTGGTGTCCACAATCAAGAAGGATGTTGATAAATTGGAGAGGGTTCAGAGAAAAGCCACAAAAATGAAAAAGGATTATAAAATATGCCTTATGGTGGTAGACTCAAAGAGATTAATCTCTTTAGTTTAACAAAGAAAAGGCTAACGGGTCACTTGATCACAGTCTATAAGTAACTGCCTGGGGAACAAATACTTAATAATGGGCTCTTCAATCTGGCAGAGAAAGATATAGCATAATCCAATGGCTGGATGTTGAAGCTAGACAAATTCAGATTGGAAATAAAGCTTGAATTTTTGACAAAGAGGGATTAACCATTGAAACAATTTACCAACGGCTCCTGGTAGATTCTCCATCACTGGCAATTTTTAAATCAAGATTCAGTGTTTTTATGAAAGATCTGCTCTAGACATTTTTTTTAGGAAGCTCTATGGCCTGTGTTAGACAGGAGGTCAGACTAGATGATCAGAATGGTTCTTTCTGGTCTTGGAATCTATGTATCTATGGTCACTTACTCAAGTAATCCCATTGAAATCAAATGGGAGTCTTTTTATAAATAGCAAAGAGTCCTGTGGCACCTTATAGACTAACAGACGTATTGGAGCATGAGCTTTCGTGGGTGAATACCCACTTCTTCGGAAAGCTCATGCTCCAATACGTCTGTTAGTCTATAAGGTGCCACAGGACTCTTTGCTGCTTTTACAGATCCAGACTAACACGGCTACCCCTTTGATACTTTTTATAAATAAGTCAAGCAGAATTTGGCCCACTGGATCACTTGAGAGGAAATAGGTTCATATAGTTTGCATTCTTCTTCATCACAGGTGCTGGCTCTCTATTAATATGGAGATTAGAAGGTATATAGCAAAGATTTTAATATTTTCCATTCTCCTGTAGATCCTTTACCAAGTCTCTTACTCTGTCACTCTGCGGAAGAAAGTAGTTAATTTAAGCATTTCTCAATTACCTGTAAACCCAATATTATTAATGAATATACATGTGCCCCACAGATGAGGTAATGCATTTGCATGCACTTCACAGAGAATAATAATCACATTGCTTTCTTTCAACAATCTGTTTTATTATTCAAAGCACTTATACTTTACCCCTTTCAGTCTACATAAAATTTTAGGAGGAATAATTCTCATGCTAACTCATACTTAAAAAAAATCTCATGCATCCTCAGTGTCAAGAAGAAGAGTTAAACAGTGGCAGGTTAGTAACTGGTAGAACCAGAAGAAAAATTTCACAACTGAGAGACGGATATGACTGAGAAGTGGAAACTTGAATAGGGAATCTTTTTAGGAGATAAAACCATAACCATGAAAACTAGCATGTAGAATACCAGACCTAATGGATGATTCAAAAGACTGTCACACTTTCCTAGTCATATACGGTACATAGATACTGTCATAATTTGTCATTAAATATGAACTATTTATGAGAACTTTCACTATACAAAATGTTTTCTAATTCCTATGTTTTCTGATGGCATCGGTTCTTTATTGCTGAATTCAGAAATGCTATCTTCTCACTTACAATTTAAGAAACTAGCATCTTGAGGAACTTGTGATGTAAAGTCAATGATAACTGCTGAACTTGAAAACAGAGTTGCTATATGTAAATTGTTTCTGGACTTCCCCTGAAAATAAGTTATGTGCTGTAATTAATAATGAACATATTTAACCATGCTTTCTGTAATTTCTTCTCTATAGCTGATACTATACCTTTGGATGGCAAATATTAATATGGAGAGTAGAATTTTGGTAGATAGAAAAGATTTTAATACTTATCATTTTCCTATAAGTATTTTTCCCAGCCTCTTCATCCGTTTCTCTGTTAAAGAAAATAGTTTATTTAGACATTTCCTAACTCTGGCATTATGAATGTTTTAATTATGTCATTGGTAAGCCATGTATTATATAGACAAATTAACAAGATTCTGATCTCATTTACATCTGTATAAAGCAGGAGCAACTCTATTTACTTTGAGTCAATATGTACTGGTTACTTAGATTAGAATCTGCTCCAATGAATGGTTAATTTGTAAAGTATATGAAAAAAATTCAGTTGTTAGCAATAAGCTGTTGATTTGCTTAGATATCTTAAAGAGTAAAAAAACAAAACCCTTCTATCTGTACATAGAAGAGGTAAGATTTACATTCTTCCCAATACTTTAGAAAAATCTACACATCTTTACCAGTCTGATTTTCCCTTCACTTACTCTGGTTTTACACTACTGTAACACTATAGACTGGTGAAATTAGTTTACAATTGATGTAAATGAGAGGAGAGTCCAGATTTACACTTGTGTATGTAAGAGGAGAATCAGGCCCCATAAGTATAGTTTTTTGAAACATATTGAAGATATAATTTTGTGGTTAATAGACAAAGCTGGAAGTACAAAACAAAATAACTTCATTTATGCATTCCTTTGAGAACAGTATCCTCACAGTTGTACATTTAGGTCAGGAATGGTGTACATGTTTCCCCGTTTCCTGACAAGCAACAGAAGAAAATGTCCATGCACAGTTTGTTCCTGAGGCAGTTTCCAAAGTTTGAATGAAGAACCCAAATTACTTTTCCAAATTTACTTAGCACTTTCCAAATTACTGCAATTAATAGAGGTCCATTATTACTTTTCCGTGTCTTGTCCACAACTCAGCTGCAATTATTTGACAATAATCCCACAATTCAAGTAATAATAATAAATAATAATAATAAAATAATAACAGTAATAACAACAACAATAAAAATAATAAGCACAGTTGACTTACCATTGGCCACAGTCTTACCCTTTTACCTTGTATCTGTTGTGCTGATGCCATTATTACAGGCCTAGTGTTTGAATCACATGATTGAGCGGCTCTGCAAAAGTGGACATAGCATTGTTCATACACTGTTCAAACCACCATTATTGCTAAAATTCACAGAAAAGCAAAATTCCAGGAACAAGAAAAGGCCTAAATTCTTTTCAATTTTTTTTCTGTTTTCTCACAGCCCTAATTGCAGCTCTAATACAAAGCAAAGCTCTTGTAGTGATTATCCATCTGCTATAGTCACTGTCTGATAGACTTCATTGTTATGTGATGTATGTATGATGATTGCTTTGTTGTTTTGTTTTTTGTTGCTGTGGCACACTTTAACATGACAGTAGTTAAAAGGCTCTGAGCATTTTGGCTATTTGTAGCAACATTCAGAAATATATCTTTTGACCAAGAAAATCTGGTCCAGACTGAAACTTGTTACACAATTTCTCATCTTAGTGTCATGGGTTTTTAATTGATTCAACTATTTTTAAGTTGTAGAATCTTGAAATAGCTAAGAACAACTGTGTGGATGAAAAACAGAATGAAAGTTCTAATTTGCCTTTGTCAGATGAAGTCAGACCCTTAATATTACCTTAAAGTTATTCTGTTTCTATTCATATTTTTAATAGAGCTATAGGGAGTGCTGGGTTTTACAGGACTCACTGGCTAAAGGGATAATATTTGGGCATGCAGATACACTTAGCAATAATATTGAACACAGTATATAAGAGGGTCCGAAACAACTTGTTCCCTATTAGGCTGATTGACTAGTAACAGCAGGATAACATATGCATTATGTTCTCAGTCTGAGTGCATAATTTCTGCAAAGCTTATTAAATGGCAGCTTATATTTCCTTAGAAAGTTTGATATAGTACATTAACTGAAAGACTTGCTTATTTTTATTGCCTTTGAGTTCCTGTAATGTACAATAAAGCTGCTGCATTCTTTTGCATAACAAAAGGGATGTGCATAGTTAATCACTGAGTGTCTTGGGATAATGAGTGCATTAGGTATTTTAGCATCTGTTATAGTTAGACTTTATTGTGGCCATTAATAGATAATTCTTGCACTGTACAGAGATAGGGAAATTATTTTTTCCCAGTGTTACAAAGCAATTTGAAGTGATAGTTGTAGTATTTTCTTGCTTCAAACTAGTATTTAATTACTCAGCTATGTTGCATTTGGAATCAGGTCTCTGTGGACAAGGACAATACAGCTGGAGCCTTAATTCAGCAAGATTTCCAGTCTCCCACAGGTCAGAAACTAAATAGATTTTAAAGTTTCTGTATTTCCTAGTATCTAACTGTGTTTGCCAGGCTGTCTTGTAATACTTATTACAGAGAATGGATTCCGCAGCATAACACTTAGCAGATCCGACAGCTAGACGGGGGATGAGCACTGCATGACAGGGTGTGAATCTGTTTTTCCCAGTGGAGCAGTGAAGTAGCTAAGACAACATGCCTATAACAAGTACACACTCTTCCAAACAGGGCCGACTCTAGGATTTTTGCCGCCCAAAGCAAAAACAATTTTGGCCGCCCAAATTTGGCCAGGTTTGAGAGCCTGGGAGGGAGGGGGAGACTCCGAGTGGCTGCGGCGTGGGCGCCGCTTCTCCCCCTCCCCCCCAGGTTCTCAAGCCTGGGACGGAGGAGGAGCAGCGGCACGCGAAACGGCTGCTCAGGATCTCCCCTTCCCTCCCAGGTGTGAGAGCCTGGGAGGGAGGGGGCGACCCCGAGCCGGCGCGGCGCGCGAAACAGCTCATTCGCGTGCCGCTGCTCCCCCTCCCTCCCAAGTTTGAGAGCCTGGGAGGGAGGGCGAGTAGCGGCGCGCGAATCAGCTGTTTCGCGTGCCGTGGCAGCAGCAGCAGAGGTGAGCTAGGGCGGCCGGGGCACATTTTTAGGGGCGGCATTCTGGCGCCGGCCATGCCGCCCCTAAAAATGTGCCGCCCCAAGCACCAGCTTGTTTTGCTGGTGCCTAGAGCCGGCCCTGCTTCCAAACAGTCTCTATCGCTGACTGTAGTCAGTCTGGAACCTTCTTATGTCTCATCTTGTCTCAAATAATTAACCCATTGTCCACCTTCTCTCAGCTAAATAGATTACCCTTTCAGTACAATTACAACATTGTTTTTAGTGTCCTTAGAGCTCTGAAGGAGTTCAACATTGAGTGGTGTGCTATGGGATCAATAGCACTGTCACTGTCTTTGAAATAATATGAAGAGTGCTAAGTAAATTTAGACTATAGTTTATATTGAGGAAGTGGCATATCTCAAAGCCCTCTCCAAAACTCCGATTCTACTGGTGTAGCACTGTGTAGTTTCTATGCAGTATCTCAATGGCATTTCCTCAGCGTAACTCCAGCAGCCACTGGAAATACTGTAAGTCTTCTTGTAGTCCATTAGGTAGAAGCAGTGAATTTATTTTATCCTGTAAGTGCCTATTTAGTCTGTGAGAATTCCATCCTTGGCAGAGCTGGTGGACTCTTGGATTTGAAAGCAGTAATTCTATGACACCTGCTAAAAGAGAATCTCCAATAGCAGGCAGCAGGAGCAGCAGAACTGTTTTCAGCTGATCAAGAGAGATGTGGATTTCTAGGGTAAGATTTTTAAAAGGGCTCAGTGCTGACCTTACTCTGTTCCCATTGGAGCCAGTGTAGGGAATCCTTAGCTGGTGTAAAAGTAGCACAGCTGGCTGGCTCAATCCACCAGCAGAGAGAGCATGACAGAGGCAGGATGCAGAGTGACTGGTACATGCTATGATCCAGCAGTTTCTCAGGACAACAGGCTCAATAGGCCATTACATACCAGTGCAACTTAGGTAAGCTAGGAGGCCAGCTCTAAGTAATGTCAGGGGCTGAAGCAGCTCCTGGTTGGCCACAGGATTTGTGGGCGGGGCGGGGAGGGAAGGTGGGAGAAAACTATATTTGTTTCACTAGCACTCACACATGTCTAGGTTCACTGAGCATATGTTCAACCACACATATGCAAATTCTGAGAGTTCTTTTATTACACTATTTCCTACATCAGGTGTGGTCTGAGGAATTAAATGTGTGTCCAGATCATTTATTCTAGTGACTATAGATGTAAATGAGAAAATAATGCAAATTTCTTCTTACATCTATCTTGTTATAGATTTAAGAATATAATCTTATAATCCTTCTTGGATGGCTCTTCTTTTTTAGATTCTCTCCAGTATTCTCTCCTGCTTGGCTACAATATGCAGTACACATCAAGGTTAGAAATTAAATTTACTTCCATTTTCAGAACTAGGCACCCAAAGCAAACAATCCTGAACAGCAGCAAATGATGCAATTCACAGAATGCAACTTACTTTAGAATAGGTTGCAAAACAAAAGATAGCAACAGCAACAACAACAGCAATCTTCTCAGGCAGACAATATTAAGGGAAGTAAAAGGGAAGATTATTTGTCATGTCTGAAGTCATAGGAACACTTTTATTACCACTTGGCTTTGGTTCTAATATCTATACACGTTACTCTAAGGTGCCAAACTCAGCGTCCAATGGAATTCTGGAATCAGCACATTCCCTTCTGTATCAGTTAGTTGTTGTTGATGTCTAGCTAGCTACTTCCAAGGCAAGATCAGCAGAATGTTCTCTTGGCTCCAAGAAGTTACTTTGTCCTGACCTTAAATTGTGAACAAACAACTATATCTTCTGAGTGAGTGTTAAATACTCCTGGGAATATTTCTGGCATCTGGTCCAAACAATTACTGAACTAATCTAAATTATACAAACTCCTACTATTCATCAAGGTCAGTTTGCAAAGATTTGCATAGCTAGACAAAGAGTTCCAAATACAGAGGATAAGGCAATGAAAAGCATTGCACAAACAAGACTAACCTCAAAAATGAACACTTGATCATTTAAGCAAACTTAACATAGGGTTTTTTGTGTGTAATTATATTTAACAGAACAGTATTGGGGTTGCAAAATCAAGCACTCAGAAGTTATGAAAAGACAGAAATAAGGTTACCTATGCAACCATAATAAAGCCCCCTGGTGCATATACATTATGATTAAGGCCCTACTTAATTCACTATATTGTGGATCCCACAATATTAGGCGTCCACTGCAATTTTGACAGCAGGAGCCTTGCGGTGCGCAGTGCTAACTGTGGGAGCCCTAGGTGGCTGGCAGCGGGAAATCACCAAGAAGTAATAAGGACCTTATTACTGCAAGTAAAAAGGTCCATTATTACGTTTCCGCAATTTTACATGGCTTGTCCACAACTCAGCCTCAATTTTTGGACAATCATCCTGCGATTCAAGTAGGGCCTTAATTACAATCCAATCTTTAATTACAGGATCACATATTTTTTTCAGTGCACCGGATGGACAGTGCTTAATTAATGAGCAGCTATTCAAGATTTTGTAGTATTGTCACTGTTCAGCATGCGACCCCATGCCTTATTTACTGCACACCATTCAAATCCTGCTCTGAATACAGAATTATTAATTTCCTCATAGGATTTTCTATAGCCCTCATCACTATAGTATTTGAGAGCCTCACAAACATTCCTGAATTTATCTTCACAAAACCCCTGTGATGGGAGGGGCTATCATTACCCCCATTTTACATAGAGGGAGCTGAGGCACAGAGAAATTAAGGTCAAAAGTATCCACTAATTTTGGGAGCCCCATTTGAGACACGTAGGACATGATTTTTTCCGAGGACACAGTATTTTGTATTGTTATCCTTTTTTACCCAATTTTAGCCAGTTTTCAGGGCCAAGTGGGCTGCTTTTGTTAGGGGGAGAAATTGGTGATGGAGTCAAGTATTTTTTGATGCAACCCTGTTTGTTTACAAAGAATATTAAGTCCTGTTTCCCTGAACACAACCGGAATCAAACACTAGGGGACCATTTCCTTGCTCACAGTTCCAAACCTCTTTCAGCCACCACTTCAGGGGTCAAGCTGGTGGTTCTCTAGCTGTGTCTGGGCTCCTTTGCTCCTATTCTGTGTCCTTCTGTGTGTTTGTGCTGGTTCTCTCTCATGCACAAACACCCAGAGCTCCACCAATCAAAGCCCTAACCCCTGTGTTTGCTATATCAGTCCCCAGGGAAATCCCTTGGGCCACATCATTTAGCTTCTATTCACGTGGGCCACATCATTTAGCCTTGCCATGTGCAGCCTGTGTTTTGGATGGTGGCTCCTATTGCTTCAGCTACCTGGTCCCATAAAGGAACTTGATGTTTCTTACATTTATCCTAAATGAAGGGTGATGGTTATGCCCACCAGCTTCAGTGAGTTTCACTGAACCTCCCTACCACCCTGGCATGACAATACATTCAAGCACAACTCCCTTTGACTTCTGAGAGTGTTCAGCACTTCTACAAATCAGTCCCTAGGATCTCAAGTTGGGCACCCACAAAATGAGGAACACAGAGCTATTGACCACCTGTGAATATTTTGGTTTAAGTGACGTGTCCAGCGTTGCATAGGAACTCTGTGGCAGAGGCAGGGATAGAATCCAGTTCTCCAGTTCTGCATTGAATGAGGAAGGAGTCCTGTGGGAAAAATAGTATGTGAATATGTAATTAAAAACTGTATCATAATGCATATACACAAGGGGGCCAAATGAAGGTGTCACAGGCAACATTAATGCTGGCATTTCCTTTATTTTCAGTGCTTGACTTTAAACCTTAATTATATTCTCCTAACATAGCTTTTTGTATGTAATTACACTGGCTTTTTAAAAAGCAAACTGAAAATACAGAAATTTCATCACATGGCATCATATTGACACCCACATGGGTCATGAGCTGGGTTGAAACCTATAGATCCTCACACAGACCTCTGACACTTGAGTTAATGGAGTAACTGATAGCAGTAGTTTATTGTCCTCCTCTGGGTGGATGAGCACTAGAGGGGAATGAGACACATTCAGGTATTTCCTGACAGCAGAGGAATGCTGAGACTCAGGAATCTTGGGTTCCATTCCAAGTTTTGGAGAAGTGTGTGCTCTAGTGGGCACAGACTCATCTACCTGTTTCCCCCAAGCTTGAGCTTTATGCCCCAATCTCTTCCTGTCCCAATCCTGTCTCTTCCCCATGCCTCCCTCTTTCCCATCCCATTCTCCTTGCCTACCCAGTCCCAGTCTTCACTCCCTCAGACTTCCCATCCCAGTCCCATTCTTTTTGCCTAGTCACGCCTAGTCACCCCTTCTGAGCTTGCTGTCCAGTCTGTTCTGCACACCCAGTGTTCTTGCTCAACCAGTGGCAATTCCCAACCCCTGGCTCTGATTGATCTCTCTCTCCCCTTCTACTGGTTCCCAGTCTTCTCATCCAATCTCAGTCGCTTCCTCCCTGCCCATTCCCGCTCTGGCTCCTTGTCTTTGCTCAGCCTATTCCAGTTCTCTCCCCAAATGCCAGCTCCTTGTCAGATATTGCTCTCCTTCCCTTCACCCCCCCCCCATATCTTCCCCATTGGGTCATAGTTCCAGTCTCCTTTTCCATCAAGTTTCAGTCTCCCTCCCTGCCTGCCTGTCCCTGCCTACCTTCCCCTACCTCCAGTTCCCAGTCACACTTCCTCTCCCCACTCCAGTCTCAGTCTCACCAGTCTCCTTGTCCCATTCTACTCCTTTCCCTGCTTCAGCTTCCAACTTTTGTCTGCTCTTCATTTTAATCAAATGGCTTCCTCCTCCTTGCTGCCTGGGTACCAGTAAGGGATGAAGCGGGGGGGGGGGGGGGTCATTTCGAGCACAGGAAAGACAGGGTCCTTCCTCTTACTCCTGGTGCCTGGCCCCAACCCCACCATGAGCAGCAATTACAGGAAAATTCCTTCTATACCCCTGTAGTCTTTGGCTGGAGCTTTTTCACTCATTCTGTAGGGATGGGGCATGCACTGTCTTATCCACATTAGGAATTGTGAGAGGCTCAAGCATGCTCAGTGAGGAGCGCATCTTTGAAGATTTGTAGCTGACTAACTCTATCAAATCTCTAGCAAGCATGAGTGAAGTGCAATTTTTCAAAGGCTTATAACTTGGCTGCATTTGGGTGGATTTTCGCAGGGCTGGCAAAAGGCACATTGCTGACACAAAGGCCACCCCCTTGCCAAATTTCAAATCCCTGCTCCAAAGCATGGGGGGCAATAAAGCTTCTCTCTTTTTTTTTTTACGTGGACAAAACAGTGTATTTATTCCTAGACTCATTCTCAGAAATGGCTGAATTGTTTAGGCTAAAATTTTCCAACAACATTCAGCCTGAGGCAGACAGCTGGCATGGAAAATTTCAGTCCAAATGGTTAAAGTTTGGCAAAGTTATAAGCAACTGAAAGCAGGGTCTTATAAAGGATGTGTCAGGCAACCTTACTAATAGGCAGCGGTACCAGCCCTACTTACATAACTATACTGAAACTCCATGTACTAGAATATATATCTATTTTATGTGGCACTTGTCACAATGGTATCTGAGTATCTTTATGACGTAGGTTACATAAATTACTCCCCTCTTGCTACTCCACAGCTATTAGAAATTATAATGTCAACATTCTATTTTTGGTATCATGTAAATAGTCTGTTCCATCTCTCTGTTATTGTACTTGAATCCATATTACCCAAGGGGTAAGACAGGAGGAAATCTCTGTGGTTCTCCTTACAGAATTTTCCTGGCATTTCCAAATCGGGTTGGGAGGCATTAGGGTGGGGAGACTGTGCATTTTGAAGGCTATATGTCCTCATCATTTGCTGAATTTAGGGGATCTTCAGGGATGAGGTTCCTCTCACTGTGAGCTATTCTCGGACAGCCTCTGGCTTCATTTCCCACTCCCACTCCCTGATAGAATGGCTCCTAATAGAGCCATGCTGACAATGTTGAGTATGTTCAATTCTTTTGAAGTGTTTAATACTGGACATGCTCAGAGGCTTAACCCAAGCACTAGGATAGTCACATCCATACAAACGTTCCATAATTTCATTTGCATAGTCATTCCTGTAGCAATAACTTAATGCTTTTCTTTACACCCTCCTTTTTTAGTTTCCTTAATTCCTCTAAGACCCAGCTTTAACACAGGAATAACAGAACACATCCATACTAGGACAGACTGAAATTTTTCAAGTGACATTTTTGTTGTTGTTATTGGGGGCTTTTGGGGTAAAACATAACCTTTTTAAAAATACAATTTTACTGTGTGAAAAGTTGTCAACTTTGTTGGAATTTGTTGGTGTTGTGTGTGGAAAAAATTCACGACTTTTTCAGTTTTTTTCCTGATTTTTTAATCAGAAACATAATTGAAAACATCATCAACATGGTTATTGGATTTTTTGTTTGTTTACCAAAAATCTGGCCTTAATTAAATGAAGAAAATTGATAATGATTTCAATGGTGTTTTCAATTTTCTTTAAATTGGAGGAGAGGGAGTTGCAAACACATTTTGAAATAAAATGGGTCAGTTGAAATTGACATTGAACTTAAATATAGGTTTTCATTTTCAGCTTTTTCAGGTCAGTAAATTTGCACAAAGTGTCCCAAAGCAAATCTATGCATATATTGTGTTTATTCTGTATGGGAGTCTTCATGGGGGATTAGCTGATGGCACACTAGCATCTGTCAAATCTAATTATTTACTGGATACATTTCTAGTATTCTCAGTAAGATTGTTATCGCTAGCACAGGAAAGTACTGAGAATCTGGTTCTGAATTTGGGAGGTAGAACAATGTATTCAGAATGTAAAATCATTAGGGAAGGTGCAATTGGTTAAATACTATATAAAATTAAATTTAGGATTAGAACATGGTCTCTCTGTCCCTTTAGTATATCAAGTCCCAATAAGGTAAAAAAGGTGCAATTAATTGCTTGTGAAAAATTACACCCAGTTACATGAATTAGAGGCTCAGTGATCAGGCTAGAGGTTGGATACTGATTCTGCACCATGGAAAGTCATGAGAGTTTTTGGCATTAGGTTCAGTGGGAGCAGGATTTAGTCTCTGGTGCCCAGGGCCGGCTCTGGCTTTTTTGCCGCCCCAGGCAAAAAAGCCTCCAGGCGCCCCCCTCCCCCCCCCCGTCCAGCGCGGCAGGGGAGGGTGGCCGAAGCCCCGGGGGGAGGGCGGTGAGTCCCGGTCGGGGCTCTGCTCTCCCTGGCGGCCAGAGCGCCGGCGGGGAGGGCGGCGAGCCTGCCGCGGCTCCGCTGTCCCCGGCGGCCAGAGCGCCGGGGGGAGGGCAGCGAGCCCGCCGCGGCTCCACTCTCCCCGGCGGCCAGAGCGCCAGGGGGAGGGCGATGAGCCCACCTGGGGCTCCGCTCTCCCTGGCGGCCAGAGCGCCGGGGGGAGGGTGGCGAGCCCCGGCCGTGGCCCCGCTCTCCCCGACAGCCGGAGCCGGAGCACCACACCGCCCCCCTCCAGATGCCGCCCCAAGCACAAGCTTGGTGGGTTGGTGCCTGGAGCCGGCCCTGCTGGTGCCCGTTAAGCAATGTAGCCCTAAATTACTGCTTTTTGTAGAGGAACACTGCTTCATACAAAGCTAGCACTTTTATCTAGCTACCTATTTTTACTATCCAGGTAATTCAACTAAGGAGGAGGATCCAAATTGTCCAAAAGTTTAGCTGGAGTGAGAATTCACGATAAAGAATGAAGCTTTTTGACATGGGTGCAAGACAGTGTAGCTTCGAATTGTATAAGTTCCCAGAACAGGAAATATTCCTGCAGGCCTCTTAAATAGTTAGCTAAAAAACATATTAAAAAGAGACCTGAGTGAGATTATCTTTGTAATTTGATTCACCATGTGAATCAAGGAGGTTAAGCACACAAGGTGAATCTTATTGGCAGCAGATACTGACTGCAAGAAAACTAATTTGGGAAGTTAGAGAGGAGATGCAGAGAAAAAACTGGCAGAAAAAAAATCATGAACATTTTAAGAGGAGACAATTAGATTCTGCTTGCTGCATAGAACTTTGTTCTGTGTCTCTCTGTCTGACCTTTTGTAGTCCATATAAATAAGCTATTTTAAGTCATATTTCTAATTAAATTGTGTTTATATTGGCCCAGATTGCCAAACGAGAAAGGAAAATTTGGTGAGTTTCTTCTAAATTTGTACACTGGAAGAAGCAAGGGGTTCAGCCACCAAGCTCCAGGGATCCACACTGTGAGCCTGGCCTCTTGCATCTCTCCCCCAGTTCACTGTAGAGCCATAGTGAAAAGGCTTCTGCTGTGGGAAACAGCCCCAACTTAAAGGGAGGTGCATTGAATTGAAGGGGTGCCACTCAACAGCTAACACAGTTTCAGGGTGCATAAACTTTTGAGTGGCTTCCTGTTCGGGACGACGGGCATCTGCTGTGGCTATGCTCTAGTGTGGGAAAGACACCTCTCATTCCCCCCCAAGCCCACACTCCGAGGGTATGTCTACACTCCAGCTGGGAGGTATGATTTACATAGGTGTGTCAGTGCCGCCCAAGCTAGAGATAGCAGTATGGCCATGGCAGCATAGGCAGTGGCTCAGGCTAGTCACCCAAATACATACCCAGGGGCTGGGGTGGGATTGTATTTGAGTGTCTAGCCTGTGTAGCCACAGCTACACTGCTCTTTTTAGCATGCTAGTGTGGGTACATCTGCCAGAGCTGGAAATTACATACATACATTGGTATGTAATGTATGGTAATTACATACCAATTACAGAGTATGTCTATGGCTGCAGCATAGACATACTCTGAATGTTCCCTTCCCGGGCCTGATCCAAGCCCATTGAAGTCAGTGGAATGATTCCAGTGTGCAAATCACAAAGGGATGATCAGACCCATTATTTATTAATTATGATTAAATTCTGTTTTCTTTCCTCTAATTCAGAGTCATTTAAGGGATACTCAAAACAAACGAAAAGGGCAATACTAAAAATGAGAAAGAAAGAAAGAAAGAAAGAAAGAAAGAAAGAAAGAAAGAAAGATCCCGAACCAGGATCCAGAACTTGAATGTGAGCAATAAACTAACTAGTTCCCTTCACACAATGCAGACAAATTATATTGGTAATAACTAAGAGTTTGAACTTTAATTTGCAGAAACTTGTGCAATAACTTTCAGACCAAGTCACAGCAATTGGCCAATGTCTGTCAAATCAGTCATGCTGACGCAGACCCCTGGCCTAGTATGTTTTAATTCCTAAATAGCGCATTGCTCTAGTAATAACCTGTAGAAGTGGCTCTGAATTGCTTTACCTATTATATTTCTGGACCTCCTATTACACGGTATTAATTCTTTAAAACTGCAGTTCTGTTTGTTACAACTTGTATGGTTCTTATTCCTTTGATGCATTCTATGCTTCACAGCTAATGTACAGGTATTCAGCTATGAAAACTGGATTAGCCTCTACAAAAAATGAATTGTATCTGCAGGAATGTGAAAGGAATTTTTCACTTATTCATTTTAAAACATTGTAGCAAATGTATTGATCCCCACAGTTCTGAGTGGATTTACATACTTAGCAATAGCGGTGTTTCAGACAACAGCCATCGAGCCCTAGAAGTCAGAGGAGATCTGCTTACATGCTATGTTTTGTGTTGCACCTTTGATGCCTAAGAAGCTTCATTTAAGCATGTATTTTTGAGTGTTTCTTTATTACACCAAGTTAAGATTGCCCTGTATCCTTCAATGTATAATTATATATTTGAATGAGCATGGCAATTTCAGGAACAGACATTTGTTCTGTGATAGGAGGGTTATAATTGATGCCTTTTTTATCACTGAATGTGAAAAGATAAACGTGGTGCTATATACTGTAAGTCAAAATAAATTATGTAAAATGCATAATTCACATAATGACTGTCCCTTTATAAATGTTCATATTCAGTAACCATATCATTTGGGATAATGCCTCCGCTAGGAATGCCATGAAAGAAAGGCTCATTCATTATCTTGACTTGGTGAATTGCTCTAAAATGATTCCTCTGATGAGAAAATGGATTTAGCATTTCTTTAAACAATTGAAAATAAACCTTGATTCTTATCTCTTCCCTGCCCAGAAAGACCAAACTTAGCTATCTACTTTAGATGGCTTGGCCTGGTTAAAACAAGACTCCTCATCAAACAATGTTTCCCCACCACCACCAGACAGACACACAGTATGCCTTTAAACCATTACCTGTTCTATTAATTGCTCTGGGCCAGATCCTCAGGTGGTGTAATGTGGCTCCATTGACTCAAATTGAGCTCTGGTAGTTGAGGATCTGGCCTTTAGAGCAATGTACCAAATAGCACATTCCACATTTTGGGGCATCTCTACCCAGAAATACAAAATTAAAAATGAGCAGAATCAAATCCAGTCCTTCCTCCTGCTGAAACTGAGGGGAAGGCTATGGAGCCTCCGACCTAAGGAAAAAATGCTGCTGGTGGGGAAGATGTACACAAATACTCTCACTAGTATGGAGAGGGTGCCAAATTTTCCTTCTTTTCTCAGAAGAGGTCATATGGGAAGATGAAGTTCAGAACCACTCCTCTAAGAGGATTGCGAGGGTAAGAGAACCTGTCCTGTGTCAAAAGGAATAAGGCTATCAGCAAAGGTTGCAGACCCTACCCCCTAAATAAATTCTCTGCGTAGGATAGCTGGCAAGCTGCCTTCCTGAAGTGCTATTGCAGTCAGATGGGAAAGGGATTCCTTCCCAGATCAAAGGTAAGGGCTGAGAAGGAAGGTTGCAGGAGGGCATCCCTGTTAGTTTGGATAAGCTTCAGCCAAGCATTTGAAATGTGGATCTTTATCTAGACTGAATTTCTGAACCTTTTGAGGTTTGTCCATCACGCCTCGTATGCCATTTCTTAAAATTATTATTCAGCTTTTGCTTTTGAAAAGAGATGGTTGCTATATATAGATTCGCATCTGACTGGAAGAATTCTTTAATTCATTCCAGGCTCCCCACCAAACTCTGACTCTGTCTTTGAGATTCAAAAAGAAGCATTAAATACATGCACTCTCTTTTCCCAAGGATTTTGATGAGAACAGTTATGAAATTCAAACCAAATTGTTTTGTTTGTCAAAGCCAGGGTGAGTCAGTGCAATTAGAATTTGGTTCACTGTGTTTTTGACAATCTTCCCAAGTGATTTTAAACACTGAAAGCCTTTTAGGATGAAGTTCATGTTTTCTGCATGTAGCTGGCAGTGGTAGATATATTGCTCTGGAATAAAAAGCTGAAATTGCATTTCTCTGCTCTCACACGCGGTAAGGGAGCTTTTGCACTGGGGTCAGAGAGAGGGCTGGAGAGGAGATTTATCTTCCCTGGGTTTTTATTCACATTTGAGGCCATATTTTTAGTTTTATGATTTTGTTCATACTTTAAGGTATGTAATTTATGGATGCATTGCATACAGACTGTGCTAGAAGCATTTCCCCAAAGAGAAGGGAGAGTGATCTGTTTGTTTTTATTTTGTAAATAATTTCTGCAACTATTAAGTCACGTACACTCTTAGTAATAGGAGGTTATTTCATGTCATTGAATTGCTGTGAGTGAGCAGTGGAATACTGTGGTCTGAGTGGAAGGCACAGTATAATAATACAAGCAGCACGCTAGTTTTACATCGCCTCTTATTATTAATATTGAAAATAATAAAACTAGTAGATCCTGCATTAATGTAGGGCAGAGGTGGGTAAACTATGGCCCATGGGCCACATCAGGCCCGCGGGACCCTCCTGCCCGGCCTCTGAGCTCCTGCCCTGGGAGGCTAGCCCCTGGCCCCTCCCCTGCTGTTCTCCCTCCCCCGCAACTTCAGCTTGCCCCGCTGCCGGCGCAGTGCTCTGGGCGGCAGGGCTGCGAGCTCCTGGGGCAGCGCAGCTGCAGAGCCTGGCCTGACCCAGCACTCTGTGCTGCGTGGTAGTGTGGCTGGCTCCAGCCGGGTGGCGCCGCTGCCTGTCCTGGTGCTCTAGGTGGCGCGGCTGTAGCGCCGCCAGCCACCGGTGCTCCAGGCAGCGCAGTAAAGGGGCAGGGAGCAGGGGAGGTTGGATAGAGGACCATGGGGAGTTCGGAGTGGTGGTCAGGGGGCGGGGGTGTGGATGGGGGTCGTGGCGGTCAGTGGGCAGGGAACAGGGGGGTTGAATGGGGATAGGGTCACAGGGGGGCAGTCAGGAAGGAGTGAGGGGGGTTGGATGGGGCGGCGGGGGGCAGTCAGGGACAGGGGTTCTGGGGCGGTCAGGGGACAGGGAGAAGGGGTGGTTGGCTGGGGCGGAGGGCCCAGGAGGGTCGTCAGGAAGGAGAGGGAGGTTGGATGGGGTGGCAGGGAGTCGGGGGGGCTGTCAGGGGACAGGGAATGGGGGGGTTGGATGGGACAGGGAGTGGGGGGGGAGATGTGACAGGAATCCCAAGGGTTGGGGGCCGTCAGGGGGCAAAAAATGGGGGGGAGGTCACATAGGGGGTGGGGGCCGGGCCATGCCTGGCAGTTTGGGGAGGCACAGCCTCCCCTAACCAGCCCTCCATACAATTTTGGAAACCGAATGTGGCCCTCAGGCCAAAAAGTTTGCCCACCCCGATGTAGGGAGACTATTGTTTTCTTCTTATTCTCGAAGTCTCATGGCAAACCCTGGAGTAAATGAAGCACAATAAAATGAAAAGTGTGTCTTATGCCATAGACCTTGTAGGGGTTCTTAGTCTGATGCTGTACTTTTCTTTGATTATATTTTAGCATGCTGATGACTGGTTTGTTGATTGTTTTATAACTAAAGAATGTCTTATCATATGTGAAATGTGAAAAGATTTTGAATTTATATGGCACCTCTGCTATAGGCCCTGATCCTGTAATGAGCTCCATGCAGGTAAAACCCTCACTGAAGTTAATGGAATTCTGGGTGCCCAGCCAGATCTCTGCGAAGCCATAGGCTGTAAATTCTTTGGCACAGGAGCTGTACCTCTCCTTGTGTTGATACAGAATGTATTATTGGTTTTTTGAAACAGTTTCTGGACCAAAAGTCAGAAGCCACTGAGGAGAATGTGATCTTGCCTCCCTCTGTACAACAGGCATTCCGCTGTTTGCCTTTCATATTTTTTGAGGGAACCCCCACTAACATCTTCAAGAGAAGAGGTGGTCAGCTCCACTGTCTTACATCATCCACTAAACTTCAGATTGGCTGGGAATAGTAGGCAGGTTCCTACATATCATGGGCAGCGCATGAACCGGCAGCTGGGGGAGGCTAGCCCCCAACACCGCCCTTTCTTCCCAAGACCCCGCCCCTTCCATAATCACCCCCACCGGAGCCCAAAGCCCCACCACCACCGTGGGTGCCAGCCTCCAACTGAGCTAGTGTCCCCAGCGCCGGGAGAGCGGGTGGTGCAGCCCCAGTCTCCCCAGCCCCAGAGCGCTGGGAGAGTGGACAGCGTGCCCCCAGCCCGAGCCCAGGCCACTGCACAGGGCAGGAAGGGAACTAGGGGCAGAGCGTGAGTGGGACCATGCCTGGCTATTTGGGGAGCCACAGCCTCCCCCAGCCTATCATACCCGCCACCCATGCAACACATCCCAAGAAGGGTGGTCAGGGTGCAGCAGGCCACCCTCCATTGCCAGCATGCTTAGTATCAGCAGGCTGTCAAGGCTTCTGGTACATTTGTGTTGGGAGACAGGGCCACAGGGCTGAAAGGCTGCCTTCGGTACTGTAGATTTGCTAAGCTTAGGATAAGCCTTCTGTCTTTTGGTTGCTTATCTGATCTGAATCTAAACTTTCTTATGTTCTCCTCTCAGTGCAGTTTATGTATGTGTGTCAGAGAGCTAAGCGCATAAGATGAGCAACAAAACCAGCACCAGTATGATTTATATAATTTTTGCAGTGTTAATACTAGTTTTGGTGCATGCTCTAAAAGTACAAATGTGAAAATGGTGGTGATGTTATTATATGCATAGCTAGTACGCCTTAGGTATTCTCTTATATACATTTTTGCTATGCTGATGCTGGGTTTCTCAGGTTGTTTCTATTTTATTCTTCTGCTAGTCCTAGAAGCACAGGAAAAGCTACTTAAAGGGCACAAGGAAATTATTATTTCAGTTTGAGTTAAAAATGATTAGAGGGAACTGAGAAAACAAAACTTATTCTATATTACTATTTTCTGTAAAACCAAAGCACTTCTAGCCAGTTTTTTCAAAAAGCAAATGCTCTTGTTTTTCCATCACTACCTATTTTAGATTTCTTTACATTACAACATAATCTTTTTATAAATAACACAATTTTGAGGAGAAATAACAGTTCTGGAAGGAGTACACACATGACTTTTTTAAAATAGGGGGAAAAAATCTAAATTTACACTGTGTTCCTTTTCTTAATTTATGAAGGAAGGCAAAATTCCATTCTATATTTATCCTGTCTCTTTATAAGTCTTATTCTCTATCATTTTTAAACTCTATGAATTCTCCTCATATCGGTCAAATGCAGCACATAATCCTGTTTTCTTTTTCAGTGGAAAATGCACATTACAATCTCACAACCCTAATCACAGCAGTTGTACATTGGACAAAACTTGCATGCAACTGCACAGGTACTTTTACTTAGAGATGAGCCAAAAGCAGAAGTTAGAAGGGAGGTTTTAGATTCAGACCCCCAGTCCAAACCTACACCTTCTGTCTTGTTCTAGGTTGAGCTCAAAACAAGACATATTTTTGAGTTCTGTTTTTTGATCAGGCAAATCTCTGAAGTGCATCTGTCCTTGTGGGAGTTTTTTCCATTTATAGTGGCACAATTTTTTTCAAGATCACTTAGAGCAGTGGTTCTCTAAGCTGGTCCACCGCTTGTTTGAAATAAACTGGACACAGAAAGGTTTTAAGAGGGAGAAGAGGCAAAATGACAACTACAATTACATTACAAATACAGCGCAAAATAGAGACTAATCTTCTAAAATGGGGACAGATAGCATGAATACTTTTTGAAAGCCCTGAAACACTCCAGTTTTTATATTATCACTGTACAGGGGGCATACTAGTTCATAACAATGTATTTAATTATTTTATCCTTCACATTAGCAACTAGAGTCAGATATTTGGGTCTTTTTTGGTGTTACAAAATTCCCAAAGCCATTAAGCTCTATCTATTTTTTTTTCTTTTTTTCTAGTGTTCCTTATTGATTTCATGTTATTTCATCATGGTACAAGATATGTTTCTGTTAGTTCTAAAAATATGTTCAAATACATTACATCCCCTCACAGCAGGCTGCCATCTCAGGAAACCTGTAAATACACATATTGCATATCATCAGTGAAAGTTCTTCACTCCTAAACATGACACACAAACACTGCTTTACGGATTTGTGCATACATGCATAGATGGCTCTCAGCCAAAAATTCAAATGTGGATGCAAAGTTCAGTGGTATTGGGTTCCATGGTTTGGTTTGGGCCTGTGTGAATATGTCCATTCCTCTTACCTAATTAGATGGGAGTAGATGATAGATGGACCCTGGATTTCAGAAAAGCAGACTTTGACTCCCTCAGGGAACTGATGGGCAGGATCCCCTGGGAGGCTAATATGGGGGGGAAAGGAGTCCAGGAGAGCTGGCTGTATTTTAAAGAAGCCTTATTGAGGGCACAGGAGCAAACCATCCCAAGGTGCAGAAAGAATAGCAAAGGTGGCAGGCGACCAGCTTGGCTTAACATAGAAATCTTCAGTGAACTTAAACACAAAAAGGAAGTTTACAAAAAGTGGAAACTTAGACAGATGATTAGGTAAGAGTATAAAAATATTGCTCGAGCATGCAGGGGTGTAATCAGGAAGGCCAAAGTACAATTGGAGTTGCAGCTAGCAAGGGATGTGAAGGGTAACAAGAAGGGTTTCTACAGGTATGTTAGCAACAAGAAGAAGGTCAGGGAATGTGTGGGACCCTTACTGAATTGGGGAGGCAACCTAGTTACAGATGATATGGAAAAAGCTGAAGTACTCAATGCTTTTTTTGCCTTGGTCTTCACAGACAAGGTCAGCTCCCAGACTGCTGCACTGGGCAGCACAGTATGGGGAGGAGGTGAGCAGCCCTCAGTGGTGAAAGAACAGGTTAAGGACTATTTAGAAAAGCTGGACATGCACAAGTCCATGAGTCCTTATCTAACGCATCCAAGGGTGCTGAGGGAGTTGGCTGATGTGATTGCAGAGCCATTGGTGATTATCTTTGAAAACGCATGGTGATCGGGGGAGGTCCCAGATGATTGGAAAAAGGCAAATATAGTGCTCATTTTTTAAAAAGGGAAGAAGGAGAATCCGGGGAACTACAGACCGGTCAGCCTCACCTGAGTCCCTGAAAAAATCATGGAGCAGGTCCTCAAGGAATCCATTTTGAAGCACTCGGAGGAGAGGAAGTTGATCAGGAACAGTCAACATGGATTCACCAAGGGCAAATCATGCTGACCAACCTGATTGCCTTCTATTATGAGATGACTGGCTCTGTGGATATGGGGAAAGCAGTGGATGTGATATATCTTGACTTTAGCAAAGCTTTTGATAGTCTCCCGCAGTATTCTTGCCAGCAAGTTAAAAAAGTATGGATTCGATGAATGGACTATAAGGTGGATAGAAAGCTGGCTAGATTGTCGGGCTCAACAGTTAGTGATCAATGGCTCCATGTCTAGTTGGCAGCTGGTATCAAGCAGAGTGCCCAGGGCTCTGTCCTGGGGCCAGTTTTGTTCAACATCTTCATTAATGATCTGGATGATGGGATGGATTGCACCCTCAGCAGGTTTGTGGATGACACTAAGTTGGGGGGAGAGGTAGATACTCTGGAGGGTAGGGATCGGGTCCAGAGTGACCTAGACAAATCGGAGGATTGGACTAAAAGAAATCTGATGAGGTTCAACAAGGACAAGTGGCTATGCAGCAGTTCTGCAGAAAAGGACCTAAGGGTTACAGTGGATGAGAAGCTGGATATGAGTCAATAGTGTGCCCTTGTTGCCAAGAAGGCTAATGGAATAGTGGGCTGCATTAGTAGGAGCACTGCCAGCAGATCGAGGGAAGTGATTATTCCCCTCTATTCGGCACTGGTGAGGCCACATCTGGAGTTATTGTGTCCAGTTTTGGGCCCCCCACTACAGAAAGGATGTGGACAAATTGGAGAGAGTCCAGTGGAGGGCAATGAAAATGATTAGGGGGCTGGGGCACATGGCTTACAAGGAGAGGCTGAGGGACTGGGGTTATTTAGTCTGCAGAAGAGAAGAGTGAGGGGAGATTTGATAACAGCCTTCAACTACCTGAAGGGGGGTTCCAAAGTGGATGGAGCTCGGCTGTTTCTCAGTGGTGGCAGATGACAGAATAAGGAGCAATGGTCTCAAGTTGCAGTGGGGGAGGTATAGGTTGGATATTAGGAAAAACTATTTCACTAAGGAGGGTGGTGAAGCACTGGAATGGGTTACCTAGGGAAGTGGTGGAATCTCCAGCCTTAGAAGTTTTTAAGGCCTGGCTTGACAAAGCCCTGGCTGGGATGATTTATTTGGGGTTGGTCCTGCTTTGAGCAGGGGTTTGGACTAGATGACCTACTAAGGTCTCTTCCAACCCATATCGTCTATGATTTTATGATTCTAAGAGTGAATCTTTATGGATTTTGTAATGGGGTGTGCTGTGCCTTTAAGGACAGGCCCACATCCAGCAAGGAATGCTGGGAAAGGGGAAGACATATAAGCACTGCTACCTTCAAAAGAGGAGTTGCTATGAGGTCATTGTCATCATTTCAACTAAAGTGAGGAGGTAACTGGGCAAGACCAACAGTGGGACTTCCACCATAGATATCAAAGCCAGCCTGGGAAGATGTCTGAGCAGGCTTGTGGAAAAAGCCTTATGGAAGGGGCTAGGGGGAAGGCAAGGACCCTGGGTGCTGTGCCTATTGAAGAAAGGTGACTTAATCACAGGCTACAAGTAATGGGAAAGAGATTTCTGACAGGTTTCAGAGTAGCAGCCATGTTAGTCTGTATCCGCAAAAAGAAGAACAGGAGTACTTGTGGCACCTTAGAGACTAACAAATTTATTAGAGCATAAGCTTTCGTGGGCTACAGCCCACTTCTTCGGATGCATACAGAATGGAACATATATTGAGGAGATATATATACACACATACAGAGAGCATAAACAGGTGGGAGTTGTCTTACCAACTCTGAGAGGCCAATTAATTAAGAGAAAAAAACCTTTTGAAGTGATAATCAAGACAGCCCAGTACAGACAGTTTGATAAGAAGTGTGAGCATACTTACAAGGGGAGATAGATTCAATGTTTGTAATGGCTCAGCCATTCCCAGTCCTTATTCAAACCGGAATTGATTGTGTCTAGTTTGCATATCAATTCCAGCTCAGCAGTCTCTCGTTGGAGTCTGTTTTTGAAGTTTTTCTGTTGTAATATAGCCACCCGCAGGTCTGTCACTGAATGACCAGACAGGTTAAAGTGTTCTCCCACTGGTTTTTGAGTATTTTTAAGTTTTTTTTCTCTTAATTAATTGGCCTCTCAGAGTTGGTAAGACAACTCCCACCTGTTTATGCTCTCTGTATGTGTGTATATATATCTCCTCAATATATGTTCCATTCTATATGCATCCGAAGAAGTGGGCTGTAGTCCACGAAAGCTTATGCTCTAATAAATTTGTTAGTCTCTAAGGTGCCACAAGTACTCCTGTTCTTCTTTTTGCAGATTTCTGACAGTAGAAGGCAGAAGATCCAATGGTTGAATGCTGAAGTTGGACAAATTCAGACTTGAAATAAAGCACAATTTTTAAGAGGTTAATTAATAATTGAAACAATTTAGCTGGGGCCATGGTGGATTCTCTGTCTCGTGAAGTCTTTAAATCAAGACTGGAGGTCTTTTAAAAGAGGTATGTTATAGCTCACACCGCAGTTCTAGGCTAGATGCAGAAATTACCAAGGAAGGTTCTATGGCCTGAGTTATCCAGGAAGTCAGACTAGATGATCATAACAGTCCCTTCTTGGCCTTACATCTATTAATGTTATTACCACAGATTCCACATTATTGGGAACTCAGCTCATTGTGCTCAACACTGCTTGGGTCCTTTTGGTCAATTACCCAGACTAGATTAGTTCAACTGCACTTTTGCGGGGTCTGGTGTATTCACAGTTCAAACATATACCTCCTTTGCGGGACCTGGTTTATTCACTCATTCTACAGAGGATAACTCACTTATTTAGCTGTTCAAGTTTGTGCCCTCTGTGGGTCCATGTAAGAGTCCCAGTTGACTTCCTCCCTCTGGTCAGGAGGTCCCAGTCCTCCTCTCACAGTTGGAGTGTATTGCAGACATTGCTCTGTCTCTCTCCTTAAGACAAGAGTCCCCTGCCTCTCCTCCTGGGAGACCTTTCCACGTCTTAAAGGGCCACGCCACGTGACATGGTTGGGCTGACCCCTATACACCCCTACCCTTAAGGGGGCAGATCCTGCCATCACATTTCATTTATTGGCAATGCCTGGGTTCCCACCAAAACGTTGCTATTATCCAAAGGTTGCCAATAAGGTAAAGGCAGGTTGGTGGAGCTGCAGCCAGGGATGGAAGCGCTGGAGTATGTCTAGTCCGGACCCCTGATGCCAGGGCAGGGCACAGCCATAAAGTTCAGGGAAAGGTACTATGCAGCCTGCATGCTCCTGCTCTCCATGGAAAGGCCCAGCATCTGGGCCGCAGCCCCACTCCCTGCTGCTGCCCAGCCCACAGCCTCCCCTCTCAACCTCCCTCTGACGCTCCCCAGGGTTGTGAGGCACCTCGCTACCACTTGCCCTTAGCATGAGGAAGTTTTGCCTCTGCCTGCTGCGTCAGCTCTCTGAATCCACCAGCCTCTGGCAACACAAGCACTGCCTTCCTGGCCTTCGCAGGCCTCGATCTCTCTGTGTAGGTAGCAATATACATATGCCAACCCCTGAGTCCTCCGAGTGTCCCCGTGCTCAGCCCCTGTTCCACTGACTGCCCACAAAACTGTTAGATCTGCTATTCCCAAAGTAACAGTACCCACCAGCTTGCAAAATTCACCTCTGGACCCACTCTGCTTAACATACTGCACTTAGCATTTGGCATCAAGTGGTACTTGGGTCACACTCCCCTCCAGCAGAGCCTCTCCCATTGGAGGGTATGTGGGCGCTCCAGTCCCTTACTGCCTGTGCTGGCAGTGGGTCCCTGCCTGTAGGCCAGTTTGTGGGGCAGCAATCGGAGAAGGCATGTCCCAGCTCATCCTGCCTGCAGCGGGGTCTTTCTTTCAAAAAAGTTCTGAATAAGTGGTATATAGCTGAATTCCATAAACATCATAGTCAATGGGACAGGATTGGTTCCCAGCAAAATGTTGCTATGAACTGAAAGTTGTTAATATTGGGGTTGCTGAGAACCAGCATCCACTGTTTTGTATGTAATAGTGCCAAAATGATGCGAGGTGCTTTACAAACAGGAAGGTTCCATCCTACAAACACTTATGTGCAGGGCCGGCTCCAGGCACCAGCTTGTCAAGCAGGTGCTTAGGGCGGCCACTCCGGAGAGGGGCAGCACGTCCAGCTATTTGGCGGCAATTCAGTGGATGGTCCCTCACTCCGGCTCGGAGCAAAAGACCTCCTGCTGAATTGCCGCCACAGATCGCGATCGCGGCTTTTTTTATTTTATTTTATTTATTTTTTTGGCTGCTTGGGGTGGCCAAAACCCTGGAGCTGGCCCTGCTTATGTGTATAGTTAACTTTAAGCATGCATGTAATTCCACTGCAGCCAGTGGAAGTACTCACATGCATAAAGTAAAGCATATGTATAATTGTTTACAGGGTCAAGGCCTAAGAAAACCAGGCCCCTTCCCCAAAGAGCTCATTATCTAAACAGATATCTTGTTGGCAAAGGATAGGATGCAACGAACTGGAAGAGATTGAGTTGTACCTCAGTTCTCCATGCCGAATGGTGCACTGTAAAAGTGTATAATATTCATCATCTGTAACTTCTCTTTTAAGTTTGAGTGTGGGATTAAATCCCTTTTTTGTATTTCAGCTGTTCACAGCTGCCACCATTAGGAGCATTGAATCCTGCAACATCTCACTGAGGTTAGGGGAAATAAATAACATAGCATGCATGCCCAGCTGACTATCTTCCAGCTTTCAGTTTCTTATTTCAGAACCAGATTTCTTCAAGCAAGGCAAAGCCATTACTTTTTATTAAGAATATACATACAGTATAATTCCAGTTATCTGAATTCCCTTTATCCAAAAATCCTACTTATCCAATTCCATAGTTTCTCCCCCATGTAGTCCTATGTTAGTTAATAGCATTTCAGTTTACCCAAATGCCCAGTTATCCAAAAGTTTTGGATGTCCCCAAAAGTTTTGGATGTCCTCTAGGCCATTCAGATAAATAGGATTGTAGTGTGTGTGTGTTTACATCATATGCTGAGATTGAAAAATAAGCTATTTAAGAGGTATCCAAGTACGAAAAATCTGAAAATTTCTCAGTATCTGAACAATACTTTCCCCCCCTCACACTGCATTACACCAAACAGATTTTCCTGAAATTAAGTAACAGTTGTTCTAGGCTGAAACTAAACAATAGAAATTAATTTTTGGACTGAAATAGGAATTTAAGGTGGAAATGCCTTGTCAGTCTTAACTACAGTATTTCCATAGTTCCATTCCATTCTAGATCTTCCTTTGAAGATCTGAGGACCGGGGGATGTACCTTTATTTGGCTTGGGAAATTAGATGCCAGTCAGAGGAAATCAAAATAGTTTTGTCCTCAAGCTTGATCTCCTTTTTGCAGCATGTGCTCCTTTCCTGGTGCTCTCAGCACTGAAGCATGTCAGTTTAATGAGGCAGCCTTTGGAAACTGTAAATCAGAGGTGCCCACTTTGGTGGCTGAGGGACCAGTGTGAATCCCCAGGGTTTTAAATGCACGTGTGGCCACCCTCTCCCTGTAACTGCAGGGTGAAATCAAAATGGATCAACAGCAGGACTTGATTGCTGTTGAATTCAAAGAAGAAACCATTTTTAGTCATGCATTATGAGAGATACTAATATGAGCTATGAGTATGGCTCTGTGCATTTATTTTTAAAATTACACAAATGTATATGATTGCAATCTAGTTATGGCATTCAGGGGCCAGTTGTTAATGAGACCCTAGATATTGCAAAGCATGGGCACCACTATAGCAAACACTAAGACTGATCAAGTAAAATCTGCATTATTATCAGTTGAGAAGTTAAAGCACGCAGCATATGTCACCTGCAGTGATTAACCTTTGATGTGGGAGCAGATATCCTAGAGTGAAAACTGGAAGCTGTGGAGTGGAAATACAAGGTACATGAAGGCATGATGTCAGATATGAAATCTATTTCTAACATAACAGTAAAGAATTTATATTTGTGCAGATTGTAATTTGGAGCTGCTAATCACCTCCCCTCATTAGTGGGGATAGTTTCTGTTGGATATCATGGTCTTTCTGCAAAAATTGTTGTCTGAATATTACAGAAGCTGAACTGTGTTTAGATTACCAATGAAGAACAATTATACCCATGCTGGGACTGCACTGGTGACTGTTTAGGATGCTCCTAATGCAGTGTTGTTGTATTTGCCTAGGTCCCAGGATATTAGAGAAACAAGGTGGGTTGGTCTAATAAACGATATTATCTCATCTACCTTGTCTCTGGATAGTTCCTGTTGGTTTCAGGGTACCTGCACCTTTGACCCTCTCCTGACCTACCCGAGGAATCCCCTCTTAGGTCTCTTCATCTCTCTCTGAGCAGGGACCCACATTTCTCTCCCTCTTCACCAGGGATTTAGGCTTGCAACCCCCTTTCAATTCACTGTGTTTATCACAGCAGGTCTGACTGAAGTCCAGCCCCTGCGCTTTACTTTCCTCCCCAAGGGCTATGATCAGTGTCAGTTACCAGTAACCAAACAGTTCTCTTAAAGCACAGCACATTTATTTAGGGACAAAAGCATACAGAGAACACATAAAATAATAAAAACATATAAATGCATACTGAACATACCAACAGTCACCCATTTTCCCCAAGAGGGAGTCTGGCAGATCAAAGTCCTTCCCAACCTTTCAGCAGAACTGGGTCCCTCGTTGGACATGTCCATTTGCTGAATCAAAAGGAAAACCCCTGTGTTACTTCAAGATGACCCTTTATACCCCAAGTTCTTTCTTTTTTTTGTCTGCATTTCCTGAAACCCTGAACCATTATATGCAAGCCACCCGGGGGCAGGGCACTTCTCTGGAGCTGTTTACAGGGACTGTTTTTCATTCCTGGAGGGGCTGCAATAATCTTTCCCCATGAAGCAGAATATAATCCCTAGCCCACAATGATACATTAATGCAGTAGTCCCCAAAGATACCACATATGGTTGCTGTATCGGTCCCAGTCCCCATTTGGGGGAAAGAGACCATCAGAAAATGACTGGTTTGAAGAAAACGAAGCGGAACTATTACCTCTCATCAACATTAAGAACAGAGCCTATCAGGAACACAACAAGAAAACAATAGAGAGCACCAAAGTGAGACTTCAACATGCAAAATCCGAGGTACAGCGAGGAAGCAGACATTGTGCAAATCATTTTACTGGATCAAGCTGGATAGCCATCTTTCTTGGATGGTTTAGACACAACAAATCCTGCATCTTGGAGGAGGTGAGACTAGATGACCCTTGTGGTCCCTTCTAACCCTATGATTCTACACGGTACCCCACAATAATTTGTAAAGATTACATTAGTGAAGTAAGGTTTCAGAGTAGCAGCCGTGTTAGTCTGTATCCTCAAAAGGAACAGGAGTACTTGTGGCACCTTAGAGACTAACAAATTTATTAGAGCATAAGCTTTCGTGGGCTACAACCCACTTCTTCGGATGCATATAGAGTGAAATATGTATTGAGGAGATATATATACACACATACAGAGAGCATGAACAGGTGGGAGTTGTCTTACCAGCTCTGAGAGGCCAATTAAGTAAGAGAAAAAAAACTTTTGAAGTGATAATCAAGATAGCTCAGTACAGACAGTTTGATAAGAAGCAAGTGTGAGAATACTTACAAGGGGAGATAGATTCAATGTTTGTAATGGCTCAGCCATTCCCAGTCCTTATTTAATCCTGAGTTGATTGTGTCTAGTTTCCATATCAATTCCAGCTCAGCAGTCTCTCGTTGGAGTCTGTTTTTGAAGTTTTTCTGTTTTAAGATAGCCACCCACAGGTCTGTCATAGAATGGCCAGACAGGCTAAAGTGTTCTCCCACTGTTTTTGAGTATTATGATTCCCGATGTCAGATTTGTGTCCATTAATTCTTTTGCGTAGAGACTGTTCGGTTTGGCCAATGTACATGGCAGAGGGGCATTGCTGGCACATGATGGCATATATCACATTGGTAGATGTGCAGGTGAACGAGCCCCTGATGGTATGGCTGATGTGATTAGGTCCTATGATGATGTCACTTGAATAGATATGTGGACAGAGTTGGCATCGGGCTTTGTTAGTGAAGTAAAGCTGGTTTATTTTTCAAAGATGACTTGCTGTTGATAATGTTTTTCTTTTTCATTGCCTCATCTGGTTATTAAATTTCCTGTCTTAGAAGACTGGAGAAAATTGATATGATTATTCAAGCTGGATGAATACACAGGGAGAATGTCCATGTGAAGCAAACATCCTGTACGCTATTAGTTTTCAGATTCCTTTATTTTATTTTTAGTTGTTCAGATACCTGTTGTACCATCTTGTGTGACATAAGTCCAGGTGCATACATGGGAACAGATCCAATCCTATTTTATCAGCAGAGCTTCAGCATTCTGCATCTCACGATGTAACCACTCAGGCAGCAATTATACTGAGTCTACCAGCAGTCCTAGAGTTTTCAGGTTCTAACCTTAAAGGGACATGCCATTATACTCTAGTTCAAATTGCCAGAGGTGGATAAATGTAACTAAGTAGGAAAATTCCTCAAAATGCAGTACCTCACAGAGTAGAGCACCAGTTGGATTGGGATCTCCAGTCACTACCATAATATACAAATAATTAATAAGAACCTCCACATTGCATACACCATTTTGTCTGCCACATGAAATAAGTAAATAGGTCCATCAAACAATTACAACCCATATTTGATGGGGACCAAAACCTGAAAGAAATTTTTCCTGAACCTCCTCTTCTGGCCTTCAAACAACCACTCTACTTTGCCAAGCTCATCATCAGAAGCAAGCTCATCATAGACCAGGACACCCTAAACAGAGGGCACGTCTTCATACCCGCCGTATTGGCGGGTAGCAATCGATCTATTGGGGATCGACTTATTGCGTCTAGTGAAGACGCGATAAAATCGATCCCTGATCGCTCTGCTGTCGACTCCGGAAATCCACCGCAGCAAGAGGTCGACTCGCCGCCATCCTCACAGCCAGGTAAGTCAACCTAAAATACGCAACTTCAGCTACGCTATTCACGTAGCTGAAGTTGCGTATCTTAGGTCGACCCCCCCCCCCCCCCCCGTAGTGTAGACCTAGCCTGAAAGTGGTACCAGCCCCCTCTAGAACAACAGATGCAAAACCTACAGACATATCTCCACTGCTAGACACAAATGCCTTTCAAGATTCATAGGTCCTATACATGCCTATCACAACACGTGGTGTACCTCATCTGGTGCATCAAATGCCCCAATAACAACTATGTCGGTAAAATGAGACAATCACCGTGGTCTCAAATGAACTCACACAGAAAAATGATTAAAGTCAAAAACACCATATCACCTGTGGGTAAACACTTTTCACAAAATGATCACTCCATATCTGATCTTTCAGTACTTATCCTCAAGGGAAACCTGCACAACACCTTCAAAACCTGAGCCTAGACACTTAAATTCTTCACTCTACTAGCCACCAAAAAACATGGACTTAACAGGGAGACTGGCTCATTACAACAATTTGTCACACAACACATTGCCTGCCATCTATTAATTGCCCACTTCAAAACCTTTATGCATGACAATCTAACCCCCAATTGCCCACTTCATTTCAAGTGGCTGCCTCGAATATGTGCTACCCCTTCTCTTGACAGTCTTTCCCAATTTGTATTTATCTCAGACACTCTGCTTCCTTCCCCAGACCTGAAGAAGAGCTCTGTGTAGCTCGAAAGCTTGTGCCCTCCATCAACAGAGGTTGGTCCAGTAAAAGATATTACCTCACCTATCTTGTCTCTGTCATATCCTGGGACCAACATGATTATAACAACACTGCAAACAAGTAAATAGGAGGAAGTATTTGAACTCACTGGGACAGATTGTGATGAGGACTGTTGATAAATTGCACATCAATTGCTTGAGCACACTTTGGTTTGTTATGAAATATATTCAAGAGACAAAATAACCAATATCAATCAGGTTTATTGCTAAAAGTCAATGATAATATAGTACAGGAAGAAAGGCTTAATACAATACCAGTTTCCGGGAAGCTTCTCATGCAGCGTATTTAAATTAATCTCACCGAGAAGGTGTGCTCCCAAATTTATACATTTCAGCTGTTAATATTTATTGGATAATTTTACAAGTTACAAAACCCTTTACACGTTATTAAAATCTAACACACCAGTTCATCCCAGTTCCTTAACGTGTTATTCTGGACCTTTCCTTATTTTTGTTTTGGGTACTAACATTCCAGGTACTGAAGGTACCTCCCCAGCTTGTACCAGAGCAGAACATTAATGTATTTTGCCTTTAACAAGTTTCTAATGCCAAAGCTGACTTCAGTTTTGTAAAGTGTTACCAGATACTTAGCATAAGTAAATAGGATTATAAAAAGACAGGCCAATTTAGGACATGTAACTGCTGGAAATGTATACAATATAATGTTATATTGATATTATGTGTTTCATGCATATTAATATATGTGATGTCAATGATATATATTAATAATGTGATAGATATATAATTAGCCCAGCATACATTGGTCAACAGGTCCAACACTTGTCGCTTGTATTATCAAGGCAACATCTTTGCCAAATTAATACATGAAACAGTGGTGAGGACATTTATATATGATTTATAGTGCTCTAATAAACTGCCTCAGCAGCAATACATGATTAACACAACTAAAACTAATTTCCTTGTAATACAAACAAAGCTTTAAATGCAACTTCTATCCTAGTTTGGGAAATTAGTATTTTAAGATTGCTAAGGTCACTTAAGGCTTCTTTTGCCTTACACATGTTATTGCTAATTTGAATAATGCGAGTGACTTTTTAAATTTAAGGTTAGTGGGTCAATATGCATGTTAAAAACTGGTGGATTTTTATTTTATTTTTTTATCCTGATACTGAGGCTCACTTTAGGTCATGGATTCACTTCAAAAAAACTGGGATAGACATTATTATAGAGTGTTCCACAGTGCTATGTTTGTGGGAAGTAACACAAAAACTTCTGTTGGAGTTCTGCATGCATAGCACTTTCAGGATTAGGCCCCTTCTTGCCAGATTTGTTATGTATTAATTGTTTGCCAAGTTAATCACAGGAGCTAAGACTATTACTGCAGGTGAAAAGAATCAGTTTCTGATTAAGTTTTTATAATTAAGTGTATCATGAACCTAATTTCCTTTTTTAAAATACAGGAATAGGCATACATACGCTTAGGTTAATTTTGTACTATTAGTAGATACTATAGGTTCATCATTACCATTTTGAAGTGAATATTTAAGTGCATAATTATATGCATTTAAAGTCATAATCAAATCATATATTCTAATGTAAACAATATTCCAATTCATGTGGCTCACTCAAGATTAAGATAGAAATATTCACTAGCAGGTGGCTATAAAAGAAAAGCACAGAATCATAGAAATATAGGGCTGGAAGGGGCTTTGAGAGATCGTCTAGTCCTGTTCTCTGTGCTGAGACAGGATCAAGTATACCTAGACCATCCTATTTATCTAAGCTGTTCTTAAAGACCTCCAATGATGGGGATTCCGCAACCTCCCCTGGACACTGTAATAGGTCCTTGCCGGGGCTCGACCCTTCTGGGCAGGAGGGGAGCCACACCGACTCACTACTGTGGGAACAAGCAGTCCGTTAGTCCAGAAGCTCCAGCCCTCTGGTGCAGGGGCAGAGCAAAGCCGACAGCTAGCTCAGGGCTCAGGCCCTCAGGCAGGGGCTGAGCAGACAACCGGAAGTTCGGGGCTCAGGCCCTCTGGTGCAGGGGCTGAGCCGACAACAGTTAATTCAGGGCTCAGGCCCTCTGGTGCAGGGACTGAGCCGACAGCCATCAGTTGCAGGCTCAGGCCCTCTGGTGCAGAGGCGGAGCCGACAACAGTTAGTTCCAGGCTCCGGCCCCCTGGTGCAGGGGCGGAGCCGACAACAGTTAATTCAGGGCTCAGGCCCTCTGGTGCAGGGGCTGAGCAGACAGCAGTTAGTTCAGGGCTCAGGCCCTCTGGTGCAGGGGCTGAGCAAGCAAACAGGTAAGGAGCCCAGGCCCTGGATCAGGGCGGGGCACACACAGTGATAGCTCAGGCCCTTGGTTGCAGGGGCTGAGCAAGGAAACAGTCAAAGAGCCCGGGCCCTGGATCAGGGCGGGGCACACACAGTTAGCTCAGGCCCTTGGTTGCAGGGGCTGAGCAAGGAAACAGTCAAAGAGCCCGGGCCCTGGATCAGGGCGGGGCACACACAGTTAGCTCAGGCCCTTGGTTGCAGGGGCTGAACAAGCAAGCAGTCAAAGAGCCCAGGCCCTGGATCAAGGCGGGGCACACACAGGGATAGCTCAGGCCCTTGGTTGCAGGGGCTGAGCGGGCAAACAGTTAAGGAGCCCAGGCCCTGGATCAGGGCGGGGCACACGCAGTTATGGCTCAGGCCCTTGGTTGCAGGGGCTGAGCAGGCAAACAGTCAAAGAGCCCAGGCTCTGGATCAGGGTGGGGCACACACAGTGATAGCTCAGGCTCTTGGTTGCAGGGGCTGAGCAAGCAAACAGTCAAGGTACACCTAGGCGCCTAGAGCCGAGCGTTGGGTGAGGGGGAAGCCTGCCACCCGTGAGCGGGGGTGGCAGGGGGGAACGCAGGCCCACCCACTCCACTGCGTTCCAGCCCGGGGCCCTAGCAGCGGTTACTGCCGCTGCTGGTCAGTGGGGTGTCCAGACCGCAACACACTGACATTGGCTCACATTCGTCTGCAGCCTGACCGGGGTCGGCTATCCCCGGGCTACTTCCAGGTTCCCCCTCAGGGCCTACCTCGTTCGTCACACCGGGCTCGGGCCAGTCCAGCTGCATGGGCTCCTCTCGGCCAGGGCTTGGTGACAGGTCCGGCAGCTCCGTCGGGAATTCCGGCCAGTTGCCTTCGGGCGGCTCCTCCGGGTAACAGCAGGGGCGGAGGGGTTTTGGTGCGGTCTCGCCTTCAGGGTTAGTGGGGGGCGGTTTCCAGGATTCCTCCCAGCGACGGGAGCGGACGGGCTCCGGCGGCTCCTCCTCATAGCGGGCCCGGGGTAGCTCTGGCCAGCTAGGGCTCGGGCCTCGGAGGTCTCCCGGCCGCACGTCTGCCCCCTGTGGTGGCTGGCCTCTGACTGAGCTCTGGCGGCCGGCCTTTATACTTCCTGCCCCGCCCCTTGACTTCCGGGGGGTGGGAACAGGCGGTGGTGGCTCCACCCACTCCGGTGCCTGCACGGGGGCTCCTTCTTCTGGGCAGGAGGGGAGCCACACCGACTCACTACAGAAACCTATTCCAGTGCTTAATTATCCTTGTACTTAGAAAGTTTTTCCTAATATCTAACGTAAACCTCCCTTCCTGCAGATTAAGCCAATTACCTCTTATCCTACCTTCAGAGGACATAAACAACCATCAATCACTATTCTCTTAATGTATTTGAAGATGATTATCCAGTCCCCACATAGTCTTCTTTTCTCAAGACTAAACGTGCCCAATTTTTTTAACTTTTCCTCCTGGGTCAGATTTTCTAAGCCTTTCATCATTTTTGTTGTTCTCTGGACTTTCTCCAATTTGTCCACATCTTTCTTAAAGTGTGGCGCTGAGAATTGGACACAGAATATTGGTCTTGTTTGCAAGTACATCACACTGTTGACTCTCATTCAGTTTTTTAATTATTATAACCCCCAGATCATTATTAGAAGTACTACTGCTGTCTGTACTATTGCCTAGCCACTTATTCCCCATTTTGTAGTTTTCCTTCCTAAGTTTACTACTTTGTACTTGTCTGTAGTGAATTTCATCTTGTTGATTTCAGACCAATCCATCAATTTGTCAAGATCATTTTGAATTCTTATCCTCCTCCTCCAAAGTGCTAGCAACCCCTCACAACCTCATCCACAAATTTTATAAGCATATTCTCCACATCATTATCCAAGTAAACCCCCCTAGATATGTCCCCCTAGTTTGACAGCAAACCATTGATAACTACTCTTTAAGTACAGTCTATCAACTCGTTTTGCACCCACGTTATAATAATTTAATCTAGACTACATTTCCATAGTTTGTTTATGAGACTGTCATGTCGGACTGTGTCATAAGCCTTACTAAAATTAAGAAATATTACATCTACAGCTTCCTCCCATCCACTAGGCCAATAACCCTATCAAAAATGGAAATTAGTTTGATTTGGCATGATTTGTTCTTGGCAAATCCATGTTGGCTATTACTCATAACCATTTTGTCCTCTAGGTGCTAGCAAAGTGATTGTTTAATAATTAATTCCAGTATCTGTCAAGGTATCTAAGCTAGGCTGACTGTTCTGTAATTCCCCAGGTCCTCTTTGTTCCCTTTTTTAAAGATAGGTACTATGTTTGCCCCCTCCATACCTCTGGGACCTCATTCATCCTCCAGGAGTCCTCAGAGATAATTGCTGATGGTTCTGAGATTGCTTCAGCTAGTTCCTTAGGTACCATACGATTAATTTCATCAGGCCCTGTTGATTTGAATACATCTAATTTGCCTAAATACTATTTTACCTGTTCTTTCACTATTTTGCTTTTCTGCATCTTCTTCCTTGTTGTTACTATTAATTGTATTAAGTATCAGGTCACAATTTACCTTTTTAGTGAAGACTGAAGCAAAAGTAGGCATTGGCCTTGTTTATGTCATCCATTATTAGCTCTCCTTCCCCGATAAGTAGAGAACCTACACTTTCCTTATCTTTCTCTTGCTCCAAATGTATTTATAGAACTACTTCTTAATTGCTTTTTATGTCCTTTGTTAGGTGTAATGCATTTTGTGCCTTAACTTTTCTAATTTTCTCCCTACATGCTTGTGCTATTCTTTGGTACTCCTCCTTAGCAATTTGTCCATGTTTCCACTTTTTGCATGACACCTTTTTGATTTTCAGATCAGAATTCCTGATGGAACCATATTGGCCTCTTACTATTCTTCTGATCTTTCCTTTGCATCGGAATAGTTTGCTGTTGTACCTTTAATATTGTCTCTTTGAGAAACTGCCAGCTCTCCTGAACAACGTTTTTCCTTAGATTTTCTTCCTATGGGACGTTACCTCCCAGTTCTTTGAGTTTGTTAAAGTCTGCTTTTTTGAAGTCCATTTTCCTTATTCAGCTGATCTTACTCCCTCCTTTCCTTAGAATCATGAAATCTGTAATTTCATGATCACTTTTACCCAACTTGCCTTCAGCGTCTCAACCAATTCCTTCCAGTTAGTCAGAACCAACTCTAAAATGGCTGTCCCCCTGAAACAAAATGTTGTCTGCAATACATTCCAAGAACTTGCCATATTTTTGTGTTTTGCCATATTACTTGTCAGAATCCTTTTCCTACTATTAATTTATACCATTTTATATGGGGGGGTAATATATTGTGAGAAGTTATTTTTTCTGTTCTTTCTTTAACAGGATTGGGAGTTTCCACATTTCATGGGTGATGTTGATGTAAATCTTCCTGGATTGCCATATGCACATCTGCAGTTCAAACTACCTTACTTCCAAAATATCTTCAAGGAAGAATATCACATACATATAACAGGTATGTAATCTTATACATGGTGATAGCTATCTCACATGGTACTCTTTTCTGTTGGGGTGAGTCTGTTGACCATATGATTTTTATTCAGATTATGTTTTTTCTTCAAAATAACCCATTAGTGAAGAGAACAAGAATATATATTCCATGAACCAAACAGGCCTACAGTTCTCCAAGGAGTTCACAACTTCTCGTGTCATTAAATACTACCTATTGTTGCTACAGAAATCATATGTATCTGAAACGATTCTCCTGGGGAATTAACAGTTTATTACATTTTCAGATCTGTTCCGCTTTCAGATCACTTTAATATGATATTTGATTATATTCTTTCTTAACTCCAGTCATTCTCATCCAGGAAAGGCTGTCTAGAGCTACACCTTTATCAGTCCTTTAACCAGAAGCAGACAGCAGAGTTATCACAAATCAAAAGGGGTTGTAGATGTTCTAAAGCATGGCAAATTTAGAAATAAAGGACCCAATCCTAAAGTACGACTGAGTCATGCTCAGTGCAAGAGCCATGAGGGCAAAGGGGGCTGTAAGATGTGGGCTGAAGGGTAGTAGTATGCCTCATGGAATAAGTGTGTGTGTGTGTGTGTGTGTTTCAGGAGAGATTATAATGTGAAAGGGGTTTCTTTCTGCGGTATAAGAAAGGGAAGCCATTCCATACATGGGGGCAGCATGGGACAAATACAGCAAATACAGGAGTTGGAGAATGTTGAGAATAGCAGTGTTGACAGAGCAAAGGAAGAAGATATGAGTGAAACAGTGATGTGGTGGCCAGGGTGGAGCTGAATAGGGCTTTGAAGCTGAGGGTGGGTAGTGTAAACTTGGTACCATGGGCAAGTATTAGAAACCATGGTAGCAGACAATATTATCCAGAAGTAAAGTGTAAGTGAAGGGGCCAATGATAGAGCCATGTGGGATTCCCATATGGAAGGAGAAAGAGCCATCAAAGAATAGGCCTAAGGTGAGGTCAGAGAGAAAGTAGATGAACCATGAGAGGACAGGATCACAAAAGGCAAGGGAAAAGAAGTTGCCAAGAAGGAGGGATTGAAGAACAGTACTGAAGATCAAGGAAGATGGAACTGAGCACCTATGGCTCAGGAGGACATTTTGTGAGACTTTGGAGATGGCATTTTCAGTGAAACAGAAATCCGACTGGAGTGGATCTAGACATGAGCTAGAGCAGTGTTTCTCAAATGCGACCACCATGGCCGCATGTGGCCACCAGGGGCTTTTCTTGCAACCACAGCCTCCTGGTCTCTGATAGGGTGGGAGCAGCAGCCCCTCTCCCTCCCTGGTGCTCCTGGGGGCACAGCCTTGGTGTTGTTTGTGCGGGCCACCAGAATGGGTTAGGCCCTGTCCCCCTCTGGAGACAGCTGGGGCATAACGCTGGAGGAGCTGGCAGCCGGTGAGTTCAGGCTTTGGGCTTCAGCCCTTGGGTTGCGGGGTGGCAGGCTCTGGCCCCAGAGCTTCAGGCTCTGTCCCTAGCCTTGGGGCTTCAGGCTCTGACCCCCGCTGCCTCCCCTGGCTACCCACTCACTCACTCACCCCCATCACCCCTGGTACCTGATCCCTCATCTAGGGCTTAATTCATCCCCAGATTTGCTGGGGCTAAGTTTGCTGTGAAAAGGGATACGTGTATGTTTAATATCACTTTTCACAGCAGACTTACTAGCTAGAAATAAATACGTTACAATGATTTGGACATGTATATGTGCATATTTAGTTGTTTTCCCTAAAGAACCCCTGATCTAGAGGAAAGGAAATCAATGCAGGAATTGTAAATTGCTCATTGAAAAGGAGAAGGGAGATGGGCTGGTAGTAGGAAAGACAGATGGAGGAAAGGGGTGTTTTGGGAGGTTGTGTTATATGTGGTATGCCTTAAAATGGAGAGAAAAGAGACAAAAGAGGTAGTAGGTAAGAGTACGGCAAGAGAGGCCAGTAACAGTGAAGGGATAGAGACAAAGGGATTGAAGGAGGGCTTGGAAATTAGGAGGATGTGTGTGACTTCAAGGCCACTATATAGACTAAAGGAGGAGAAAGTATGGGAGGGGCAAATGTGTACAAGAAGGGAGTACATAAATCTTCTCTTTGAAGTCAGCAAAGTCTTGGCTAGAGAGAGAAAGGAGAGGAAGCGAGAGCTCAAGGAAGGTGTCAAAAGTAGCAGATATATGACATGGGTTGTGGGTATGGGATTCAAGAACAGTGGAGAAGTCATGGTGTTTTGTGAGGAGTCGGTACTGAAGATGGAGAACATGAATTTGCTGAGGAGCAAGCGCGCAAGGTCCCTAGATTTCATCCAGAGCTGTTAACTATTGTTTGAGCAGGAGACAAGGAACTGGATGGGAGTGTGAACCATGGCTGATAGTTGGTGGGGGGAGACTGTGCAGTGACTGAAGGAGACAAAGGAATTAAGGGTGGTACAGAGTGTAGATGACAAAACAATGAATGGAAGAAAAGGGAAAGGGAATAAAGAGGCAAAGAAGAGTGACTCAGGGATGCAGAGAAGTCAGGGGTATTGATGGTTGTTCAAGAGAAGGGAGAATGAGCAACATTAAAGAAAATAAGGTAGTGACAAAAAAACCCAACTGCAACAGCTGAAATCTTTCCTTTAACTACTGTCTGTGCTGCTGTTTGATACAGACCAGCTAAGGGAAACGGATACCTATGCATTATAGAGTTCTCTGCAGAAAAAAATGGAGACCTCTTTGATGTTTTGGAGAAGAGGCATTCTTGAATGAGAATGAGCTTGTGAATAGGGACTGAGGAATATTTTCTCTCCTGGCTAAGAATTAATAAGACCCATTTATTAGATTTACTAGACAAATCAATCCATTTGAGTGCATGTCACATACCCTGGATACTGAGTGCCTGTTTTATCTCAGTGCTACACCACCCTTCAGGATATCTAAAAACAGCTGTTAACATAGATGGCATGAGACCCTTCCTTTGGGTGGGTGTTTTACCTGGACCATCTGTTCTTGCTGTCAGCTCTCCATCATCTTACAGCATTTTCAAGCTCTAGTTACTGTGTGCAGATATAGCAATTCTTAATTCAAATCAAGGAGGTAATGAAAAAATCAGGAATAACCAATTAAAATATTTAAGACAGTAGCCTAATAAGAATGCCTAATTCGAACAGATCTTTTTGGGAAAAGAAATTCCCTTTCTTGTTAATAATATTGGTGAAGTAGAGGAGTCTAGGGTTGGAAACAATGTTTAGTTTAGTACAGGGATGAGCTCAAGCTGCAAAATTGTGATCTGCATCCAGACTCTGAATATTGTCCACCCATGAGGTCTTGACCTGGGTTCATATTTTGATCCCTGGTCAGATCTGATGTGGGTGCAGCTGGTTTACATAGCACCCCTGCAGTGTAATCGGTTAGTAAAACCAGCCTAGTGAAAAAGCATGCCCAGGTAGCAGTAGTTCTATGCTGGCACAGAGCTGGACTGCTCCTTTGCTACCCGGATACTGGGCTGCTCTTCTGGCCACTTGAGGCTGTTGCAAGTCAGCCTAAATTAGAGCAGCGTGAAGATCAGGTAAGTGCAAAGGGTCGCTTAGCCACTTTTTCTCTGCTATGCTCAGTGTATTTTTGCTGCATTCAGTGCGGCTTGAAGATTTTGTGGTTATAATTCGCATGATTTTATCATAAGTCTTGTGTTATTTGGTGTTTTTCTTGGAGTCATGTGATTACATGAGAATCTCCGCGCCCACTTTAAAAAAAATAGACTTCATGATTGCAAAGAAAAGCTTTAAAGTACTACTTGAGTGCACCCCAACGGCTCAAAAAAACCCAACTCCACACCAAACAAACCCAGAAGACAGAAAGAACCTTAAATGTATTGTTTTTAAGCCAATCTCATGATTTTTGAACCTTTTGGAGTTGGCAATACGGCAGAACTAACATCTTCCGGTCCTTGTTCTCATGCTTTAGTGTAATTGTCATTTATTATTTTAAAAAATCTCATTCTTCCTGGAAAGATAGTGTTGCTTCCTGCTTTAATTCTTTTGTACCTAGGAATTCCTAGTGTGTTTAGTCCATGTTAAATATTTTTTCCTGTTTTCAGCCTTGCTTTTATCTCTGAATATCAGAAAGAGCTTGAATTTTTGCATCTGCTTAAGTCATCTGGATTTCCCTTGACAGATGGTTCACTGCAGTGTATGTGCTTTCCTTCTTGGGCTGCCGTTTATGAAAATACACAGTGTAGCCTAGTTTCTACAGTACCCAGGGAAATCTGTACTACTTAAAAGTAAACATTGTTACTCAACCTTCATATTCTTTCGTTGTTAAAAATGCATCTAGAGGCCAGGCGGGTATTTTTTAATACCAACATATTATTCTACCACACAGGAGATCCAGAGTCTTGAGCTACCCGAACTCTGGATAGGGTTCAAGTTGGAAATGCTGTGTGTCAAGTGTCAAAACAGAGAGGTGTAGGGAGATTGAGCTCACCATTCACTAAGACTCCTTATTGGGTAGTTTTTGGAGAGGCATTAATGCCCATCTCAGAAAGGACTAGGCACTCCAGCCAGAGGTGAAAGTGTCTCAGTGCTGGTTGTCATCTGAATGGCAAGGATGTTTTGGGGAGATAACCCAAAAGTAGCATGTCTAGGTCCAGGATGAGCACTGCCTGCACAGAGATGCCTGAGGGAGCCTGTAGGCAAAAATAGAACAGTTAGAGGCAAAAACAAAGCAATCCAGGCACACAGGTTCTGAAAGAAATCTCAGAGGGTTTCCTGTTTGGTTCAGCTGTGTACAGTATGTGTGTATGCATCTATCGAATAACATCAACATAACAGCAAAGCACGCAGCGCTCCAAGTGCGTTACAGAGATGTGTGAGCATTTTTATCCACATTACACCTGGGGAAACTGAGACAAAAGAGATTACGGCCAATATTTTCTGAAGTAGACTCTGGTTTTGGATGCCTAACTTGAGGCTGCTTGAGCCTGATTTTAATACGTGCAGCCACAATTCCATTGGCCTCAGTGGGAACTGTGGGTCCCCAGCTACACCTGGGACAGGCTTTCAGGAGCACTCTCGCAAGCCTCACCCACCAGAACAAAAGCACCTCAAATCAGAGGCCAGTTTTGAAAATTTGGGGCTGAGTGCCTTGCCCAGAGCACACAGCAAGTCAGAGTCATTGGGATTGCAACCCAGGTGTCTGACACCTGTGTGTACGTACACATGTGCCTTTGGAGACCTTTGAAAAGTGGGCATATTTCAATATTTAATTGACAAAGGTAGATGCAATGCTGGAAAGGGTCAAATGAAAAATCCCGACTTTAACTGTGAGAGCAAATTCTAAGATAAAAGGTCCCCTCATTTTAAACATAGATATCCAGGAATATCTGGTAGACTGAGGACTCAACCTTTGGATCCACTTGGGTCCCTTTGTGCTACTTTTCTGGTATAAAGGAGACATAAACCTGGCAAATCTGGGTAGGTGGGAATCCCCTTGTCACTCTAGTGGGAATCCCCAGGTAGTTTAGAGCCACACATAGTTCTTGTGTCGACAACACATTGTTTCCATTTAATTTACCAAACTGGCTCATCATTTGACCCACACAGCCATACCTAATGACATCAAGACATTAAAACAAACAAGCAAAAGAAAGAAAAAGAAACACAAAACAGGTGTTTGCGGTGTTTTGGTCCCATCTGGAAGGAATATCATCTTAATCTAAATTGTGCTGTCATTTGTTCAGCTGATTAAAGACATGTTGGCTGATGTAGTAACTTTTAAAATTAATTCGTCTGTTGTTTTATTACTTTTCATCAGATACAAAAACAAAATTGCCTTGACAATCGCAGTTTTGAAAATCAATGTTTCATTACACCACCGAAATATAAAGGAACTAATATGCTAAAAACTGTGAAGTGAATGCAACATCATTAGAAGAGATAGTGAAATAACTTTATTAGAAAGGTTAATGGAAATAATAGATGGATTACTACCACAGCTCCATGCAGAGATACATTACACTTTCTCTGTGAAATAACAGGGGTATATAGCTAATAGCTAATGTAAAAGTACAAAGTTTCTCATTTTCATTGACTGATTGCTTTAAAAAACACTTTTCAATTAAAAAATTTGTTCATATATAAGGTCCTCATTCAGCAAAGGTCTTACCCACTTGCTTAACTTCAAACACATGGGTAGGCCCAGAGATTTCAATGGCATGTATGTTTTAAGGATGTATGTTTACATCCTTTGCTGGACCAGCAACTAAATGTTTGCCCATTTCCCAAATGTATGTTAGACGTTTTGTTTTGACTGCTTGATGGCATGTGCTTTCACCCTTGAGTGAGCACAGAGTATAATTACTCCATATAACAGTTTGTATATGAGGACAGAGTAAAAAGACTGGGACTGTTCAGCTTGGAAAAGCAGTGACTGAGGGAGGGAGATGATAGAGGTCTATAAAATTGTGAATGGTATGGGGAAAGTGAATAGGGAAGTGTTCACCTACCACACAAACCAGGGGGTCACCCAATGAAATGACTAGGCATCAGGTTTAAAACTAACATAAGGAAATACTTCACACAACGCACAGTTAACCTGCGGAAGTCATTGCCAGGCGATGCTGTAAGGGCCAAAATATAACTGGGTTTAAAAAATGAGCTAAGCACGTGGAGGATAAGTCCATCAATGGCTATTAGCCAAGATGGTCAGGGACACAACCCCATGCTCTAGGTGTCCCTAAATCTCTGACTGCTAGAACCTGGGACTGGACAACAGGGGATGGATCACTGGACAAATTGCCCTGTTTTGTTCACTCCCTCTGATGCATCTGGCACCAGCCACTGTCGGAAGACAGGATACTGGGCTCCATGGACCATTGGTTTGACCCAGTACGGCCGTTCTTAAACTCCCACTTCAGGCAGCTTCTGTGCTATAGCCCTGCTGTGGGCAAGGCTAAATAACATGGTGGCAAAAATGCCAGCGGCCCCTGTACGCTAGTGCTCCTGACTTCATGAACACGAGCGGAGCTGAACCCATGCTAGGAGCATTGCTTACAACTATTTGTTTAGATGTGGCTGACATTAAGATTTCATAACGTGAGACTCCAGTTTCCCAGCTGCCGTTTTCGTCTACAAAATGTGAAATACTGTAGATGAAAGCTAGAAATCATCAAATAGGTGGTTTCTAGTGGAGTCTTGCGGGGGTAAGCTTGGCTTTGGTCCAGTCCCATTCATTATCTTTATCATTAATCTGAGAAAAAAATTGCTGGTACTGGTCGCAGATTACACACAGATTGGTGGCGTAGTTAATAATGATAAGTCAGTCCTATCCAGCAATCTGGATTGCTTGGTTAGCCAGGCTGATTCAAACAATATACACTCTAACACATTATGTGAAAGTTGCATATCTAGGAACAAAGGATGGATTACTGTGTCTAGTGTAACCCCTCTTCAGAGTTTGCCAGCTCCTAGAGTGCCAGGCTGAGCATCAAGGGGGTTCTACCCTATGAATTCCACCCATATGGCTACCAGAGCCTCCGACACCATTTCCCCACATGCTTGGAGTCAGTGGTGGGGACAGAATGGACTGGAACCTCCTGCTGAGCCCAATAAAGAGGCGTCTGTATGGGGTGATCTGGAATAACAGTTGCTGGGCCAATGGTGAACCAGGGCTGCTCCACTTCCTCCCTGGGAGGGGTCAGCCTGACTCAGAGGCAAAGAGACTAGGTTTAGTTTCAGTTTTCAGCTTCTTTTGAGTTGGGAGCTGAGAGAGAAGCAGAACAGCTTAGGTCCCACTCCCCATAGATGGGGGCTTTGAGCTGCTGTGGGATCCAGTCTTTGAGTCAGGCAGTTCCAGCCCTGCTGAGACCAGCATCCAGAGAGGCAAAGATCTGACCTGGTGCTGGCTACTGAGAACCAGCCGAGACCTCCACAGGACTCCGGACTGGGAGCCAGGTGAGCATTTTAGCACCTGGCATTTTAGCCCCTGGGATGACATGTGGGGGGCACACAGGGTCACGTGTTCCCCCCAGATTTCTGCCTCTCATTTAGCATAGAGATTTTCAAACTGTGGGGCATGCCTCGCTAGTGGTTGCACCCCACAGTTTGAAAACCATTGCCTCCTGCCAGGAGCCAGCAGATTGGAAGCTGGTGGGAGCTGCCCAGCCTGCTCAGACCCCTGGCTCTCTGTGCTATGGGAGCTGGGGTGCTGGCTGGCTGCCTGGAAGCCCTCCCTGCCCTGCTCCCTGAGCTGGGCCACCTCTGCATGGCCGGGCGCTCCCCAGGTAGGGTGGACAGCACTGCTCTGCGCTGTGCCCCTGACACGCTCTTGCCTCTGTCCCAAAAGAGACTGGTGCCAGCCGGTGATCCCCCCTGGAGCCATGGAGCCTGGCTGCCATGAGATGCTCCCTGAGGAGCTCCCTGGAGTATTCATCCCCCTTGGGCACCTGCCTCTCAGCAACCCGGTCACACCCCAGTGCCCACCCAGGGACCTGCCATTGCAGCCGAGTCACTTTCCCCACACTCCCTGCGCACAGAGCAGAACTTCCCCTTGCTCCCCTTGGCTGCCCTGCCCCAGCCCCATGGCTTCCAGGCTTGTGGTCACACAGCCATTGCATGAGCCTGGTGCCCAGCCCCGGTGCTGGGGGCAGGCGGCTGCTGGCAGGGCTGACTCGCTCCTGCCAGCTCTGGAAACCAGGGCTGTGAGAATGGAGCAGCCTCTAGGGTTACCATATTTCACGTACCCAAATAGAGGACACTACCGGGAGTGCGCGGGGGAGGAGGAACTGGAGGGGGTATTTGGGAGGGTGCTGGGGGTGTCTGTGTACTGGGAGGGATATTTAGGGATTGTTGGAGGGGGCATTTGGAGGGCCCTGGAGGAGGTACCTGCAGCAGGGATATGCACTGGAGTTGGGCTGCCAGTGCTTGGTGGAGGAAGGCTCTCACTTCCCCCCATTCTCCTATCCCCTTTTCTTCCCCCACCCTATCCCATCCCCTTCCTTCCCCACTGACTCTTCTGCCCACCTCACCCACGTTCCACCATATCCCACCCTCTGCCCCCCCCTTGCAGGCATTAACCATTGTATAGAAAACAGGATGGTGGCCATGTAGGGCGCCCAGCACACGTAGAAGGGAAAAACAACCAGCACTGGGACCCAGGAGGCAGCGTCCAGCTACAGAGGCACCGAACACCTGACAGGAGAAGCAGCTCTGGACAACCTCCTCCATTCCCAGCCTGGGCCTCTGTTTGAGGGGGCAATGCCCTCCCTACCCCAGCCTACATCATGGACTCCAGCCGACACTGCTGCACCCAATCCTGCAGGGGGAGGGGCTGGCACCGCTGGTCCTGATCCTACGCTGCCCCATTTTTTGCGCCCCTGCCGGCACTCTGCCCTGGGTGGCTGCCCCTTTCGCCCCGCCCTAGATACGGCCCTGCAGGGGAGGACCCTGCCCCACCCAGGAATGAAGACACAGTAAGAGGACCATTTTTGTTTAAGCTGCCCAACGTTGACAGCACTGCAGCACTTGTCTCTGAACTCATCTTCAGTGCACACTTGCCTGGGAAGCTGGTAGGCCGGGAGCTAGTAGTCGGGAAGAGCTGTGAGTGTTGGGAAGTGGGACATTTGCTGATTTGCTAATGTGCTACAACCTGTTTCTTGATGTGCTAGCACAAGGCAAACCTTTTCCTTCCCCACATCCTATTTTCCTGCTCCCAATAAAGTCCCCCTTTGTTATATTGTTGTTTTGGGTGTGTCATTCTTTTGCTGGAGTTCTGTTGCTGTATTTTATTGTCTCTTAGGTACTAGATTTTATACTCCTTGCCCATTAGTAGCATTATGCATTTTTTCCCAAGGGGCATGTTTCTCTGGCACAGTGAAGAGTCACCTTGGGTGAAGGCATCCAGCATCAGAAAAAAATAACAGGATCCTAGTCACATGAGGAGAGGGGAAAAGCCACTCTAAGTGGCCAGCATCAGGGAGGAGGCTTGGGCTATGCTTTGAGGGAGGGGCTACACTAGAAAGAAGCCACTCTAAAAAAGAACGTAGCTGGATAAGCACATGAACATAAGCTCACAGTGCAATTCTACATCTAAGAGGGTTAACATAATCCTGGGATGCAATGAATAGAAGAATTGTGAGTAGGAAAGTGGTGTGAACTCAGTATATGGCATTAGTAGACTCTTACTGAAATACAGTATTCAGTTGCGGTCTCCACACTTTAAGAAATGTGTTGAAAGACTGCATATGGTTCAGAGATGCGCCAGAAGAATGATTCAGAGTCTGTAAAACTTGCTTTGTAGTGAGAGATTTAAGAAGCTTAATCTATTTAGTTTATAACAAAGAAGGTTAAGAGGTAACTTGATCGCAGTCTCTAAGGCACAGATCCTTAAAGTATTTAGGGGCCTAACACTCATGGGATAGGTGTTAGGCCCCTAAATACATTTGAGGATCTGGACATAAGCACCTACACAGGAAGGATATTTCTGATAGGAGCTCTTTAATATAGCAGACAAAGGCATAAGAAAACCCAATGGCTGGAAGCTGAAGCTAGACAAATTCAAACTAGATAAAAGGCAAATATTTTTAACAGTGAGGGTATTTAACCATTATAACAACTTACCGAATGGTGTGGTGGATTTTCCATCACTTGAAGTCTTTAAATCAAGACTGGATGTCTTTCTAAAAGATATGCTCTAGCCCAACTAGATGTTATGGACCTGATGCTGAAATTATTTGGTGATGTTCTTTGGTCTGTGTTATGCTGGAGTCTAGACTCATAATGGTCCCTTTTAGACTGGACATCTACAGCTCTATACAGGAGTGGCAGTCTCAGTATAACATATATTGCGTTATGCTTAATTTTTTCCCTAATTTCAATCTCTTCCATTACTCCTCCTATCCCTCTTCACTTGCAGGTGTGTCAGCCTGAAGCAAAGTATTATACTCTTCTAACAAATGCCCATAACAGTCCACCCATTTTCTACCATCCCCTTCACCTTCACTCTCTGCAGAGCCGCCTGCCTTGTTTCCATAGAAACAAAAAGCACAGCAACATAGCCTGTTTCTCGTGGTGCCAATCAGAGAAGAAAGCATGTGAGGAGATAGCTCCTCCAGGCAGGCTGAAGAGGCATTAGAGGACCCTCCTGAATGCAGGTGATGGCCTCATAGCCTGTGTGGGAGGAGGTGTGAAAACCACTAGTGAGCTTATTTCCAACTCTGAGCTTGGCATGCAGACTGAACTGTATGTGCAACCCAGCAGGAACCTTTACATTCAGAGTGAAAAATATAGCAGAGGTTTGATGATGAGTGTGGTGCCATAAAATATTACAAACCAGGTTACTGTTGCAGTCAGGACTGCAAAGGTAACTGACAGGCACAAAAGATGTTTTGGGTGCAATAAAATCCTAGTTTTTCATCTAGGGGCATGGTGGTTTAGAATTTGTATTCGTGTTTCTCGGTGTTTTGTGTTTATTTTAAATTTTTATGAGTATTATTAATGTCTCAGGGACCAATTAAGGGACTAAAGTAATAGGAAATATGGGGCTAACTTCTGCTCTCAGCTATGCTGGTGAAAATCCAGAATAATATCAATAGCTTCAGTGGTGTTCGTGAGGACTTATAATGTTGAAACTGACAGCAGAATTTCCTCCCTGGTTTTTCAGTAATTTAGTTTCTGGATAGGGCAATACCACAAGAAAATTAATGCTCATGTTTATTCTCATCCAGAATGGCCATCTGGTTTAAAAAAGCCCTTTAAAAACATAAATACAAATACCAAACTATAAGGGGTTACTTTACTAAGACATTCAAATTAATGGCAGAACATGAGTGCACAGCCTGACAGTAATTTCAACCACACCACCGATTACCAAATCAATAAAGTAACTCATCTTTGAGATTCTCTTTCATGTGTATATTTTTATTTACTGAAAATTAATATCAACATTAGTGATGACTAGCAAAACTACTCCTTAGTGTCTTATGTGCAAAATCACATAATGCAGCAGTTAGATATACTTGTGCATCCACGGTCCTAAAATGTCTTTAACTGTATGTGATGAGTTCTTGGACACTGCTAATACAATGTCAAGGTAAGATCTTTAGATGGTTCCAGTTAATAAGTAGGGCTCTGACAATACTGCAATGGCATCGATACAAAGAATAGAGTTAGTAAAGTAGTATCTTGTATGTACTTTGTATACCATATCTCAGAACCCCCATACCTCCCACATACATATGTCTGGGCTTCACTGCATGAGAACTAATCAATTACAGTACATACTATTAAAGCAATGTAATTGTCATCCTTTCAAAGCATCTCACCACTAGCATACAAAGAGTTCTATCAAATGTCGCCTTTTCAAGGAGAATTTTCATGCAACTATTTTTAAAATCCTGAAATGAGTTCTTTTTAGATTGATCGATGTAAACCACATCACCTAATGGTTTAATCAACAGGTCACCTACAAACTGCAGTGTGAATTCAATTGATATACTGTTGTACTGTTTTACAAAATGATTTATTACGTGCCTAGACATAATTATAAAATACTAAGAGAGATTCAAGAATAAATCTGGGTCTGCTGAGAATTTCATTATAACTTTGTTTTACAGGTTAATTGAAAGAAATTTTTTATCTGAGGGGCATTTACTCTATCGGCCTGGTTGTGATACTTATAAAAAGGACATCAGATGACACTGTTTTCTTTTTTCAAACAGGTAAATGGTTTAACTATGGAATTATCTTTCTGGTTTTAATCCTGGATCTAAATATGTGGAAGAATCAAATATTTTACAAACCTCATGAATACGGTCAATATATTGGTCCTGGACAGAAGATCTACACAGTGGAGGACTCAGAAAGCTTAAAGGACCTTAACAGAACCAAATTATCCTGGGATTGGAGATCAAATAACACAAACCCTCTGACTAACAGGACTTATGCTGAGGGAGACATGTTCTTGCATAGCAGATATACAGGGGCTAGCCTTGATGTCAAATGTCTGGCCTTTATTCCATGTTTGCTGGCTTTTGCTTTGTTTGGGTTCTTCATCTGGTTCTTTGGGCGATTTCAGAAAACTGAGCAAGGCATGGAGAATCTGGACAAATCATACACAAGAATGAAAAGGAAGTCACCATCAGACATGGGAATGACACGAGAAAATACACAGGTTTTAGTGGAGAAAACTTTAAGTTTTCAAGATCCACATTTAGTATCCATAAAATCAGACTTAAGTGAAATTGTCTTTAATTCTTCCCTTCTAACTTCTGAAAACTTGAGCTTACAGTTGAGTGAACAAGACAGCCCATTACAACCAATGACAGAGGCTTCTGCCCCTAAGAGTGATCCCATGACCTAGAGCAAACTACCCAGAAAAGAAAGATTTAAATAACCAATTATTGTGAGAGTTCAGTTTTTGTAAGTTAAGGTTTACATAGTGTTTAGCACAAGAAATATAACCCATACCACAAAGGTGCTCAACATGCTTTTTCTAGGAATTTTGTTTTCTATTTGTATTATAATATATGTGCCTACTGTATAGCTAACATTCCTTTATAGATTGCTTCTCAGAATTGCACAAACTATTTATTAATACATTGACGTTACTGTATAATAGTGCATTCGATGAATATTTGCAGGTATAAAATTCTAACCGTGGTGGTGCCTTGAAACATTAAACTGATTTTTAACTCAACACCAGAAGATATAGAGAACAATTCTTCTGACCTATTTTGCAAGGGTTTTTTTGCATGCAATTATTTAGAATGTCATTTGATTTCTTAACAATAGATGTAGAGACTTCTGAAGAAAGGTTCCTGATAAGATATCACCCCAAAGGGTGACTTTGTTATTTACTCAGCTGTAGAGTCAGTGACTTTGATAACTGGACTGCAGAGAAGCATTTTGATTACCTTTTAATTTTGGCTGGCTGGCTGCCAAATACAAATACAGCTTCATAACAGAGTAACAGTAGAGCGATAATGCAGCATGGATCACTACTTGTGAAAATAGGACTTTCTCTGTCAGTAATTGCAATTAGATGATAATGCCAATTATGTTTTTTATAATTAAAGATAAACTTCTACTTGATTAAAAATCCTGCCCTTCACCTTTCAGAAACAAAGGTTAAAATGCATGGTTAGAGCAAGAGTCACATATCCCGTCATCAACACAAATCTGTGCAATGCCAAAGAACCAGTGCAGTGCTTACAGGAAAGAACACAGAGCCCATAGCCTTCAATGTTTATACAACTTTGTGTAACTTGGTTTGGGATACATTATACTGGGAAATGTACAACATAACTCACAGCTTTAACTTCTTCAAAGACTGAAGCAATGGCGTGGGGGCTGGGGAGTGACTGCATGGGATAGATTAGCACATGAATTGTCCTGAATCTTTTTTGCCCCTTTCAAGAATTAAACACTGTCCATTAATAAATAATAGAACCCAGCAGCAAAAACATGGAGGAATTGTTTTTGCAGCCTTTTTAAAGGCTACTTGGAATCTGAATTCCTCTGCTGTCTGTTCAAACTATATACACTAAAAACATAGCAAATCTAAAAAGCAGAAAAACCCTGACTTGCCTCTAATTTAGTTTCATAAATTGTTGTTACAAGTTACTAAATAAGAAGTCATTTTAAAGTCTGAATTATTTCCCTGTCAGTTACTGATGTTGCTGTATTTTGTCTTCATGATTTTTTTTTTATCTCCGTTGTTTTGATCTATCTACTTTTAAGTTTTCAGCATGGTGAATTTAGTATGCATAATAGAACTATGCATTTATTATCTGTCACTTGAGAGCCAATTTAATAAACATCATTCAACAATTGTTTATCATGTGGCAGGAACCTATGCTCTGTTAGGTTTTTTGTTTTGTTTTGTTTTAACATTTCACCCATACTTTGTCCTATTTAGAATCATAAATATTTCTGGCATTAAAAAATACAGACATCAAAATCATTGTAATATCAAAACCAACCATTTTGCCTACGGAACAGTTAATATTTTATCAAGAGAAAGTTTCCTTTTTAATGAGGCTGAATTTTTATCCACCAGAAATTATAACTATAAAAAAAATCTATTATTAGCATTTGGTTAGTGCAGCCTGTAAACTTGTTCAGTCTATTTAAGATAGAACTTATATATTCAAAGCCAAGCTACTAACTACTTATAGTAAAATACTGTCAGATTCTGCCTTTACTGTGTAGGAGGTGATTATATTTATGCTTTATGTCCAAGCAGGATTTGATAGGGGCAAATGGGTAGACAAAAATGGCTATTTGTTTTTGCAAACACACACTCCTCCATGGGATTTGGAAGACTTACTCCAAAATGTCAAACCCTTCTGTGAATTGCTTTGTTTTTTCTGTGCACAGGGTGGCTAAGTCCATTAATATATAAGCAGAAAATGAAAGACTGACTTGAGCCTTGCTGCTTGCATGATTACATGACTCTAAAGTAACTGTTATTAAGCAACTGATCCACAGCTAAAATAATTCTGTGACCTTACAAGTTAATGCTTTTAAGGTCGCCACAAGACTGCATACAAGAGAGAGAAAATCAAGTAATCCTGAGATTTTCCATGAGTGCTCAAATTAACAGTCAAGCAGAGAAACTGGACCCAAAATGGATTCAAAAGGAGTCGCAGGATTCAGCATGACCCCTGTGGTCAACTCTGCACTTTAATTAAAGGAAGCACTTGAAAAGGCACTAGTTTTACAGCAACAAAGAGTCCTGTGGCACCTTATAGACTAACAGATGTATTAAAGCATGAGCTTTCGTGGGTGAATACCCACTTCGTCAGACGCATACAGTAACTGTTGCCATATAGATTGTAAACACAGAAGTAGATATGTCCATTCTTTCCATGGCAGTCCTTATTTAACATTAACAATATGCTTTGTTACATCAAAATGGAAACCTTCTCTAATCTAAGGGCCTTATCCAGCACCAATAGCCATGACCTTGATATGAATGGTCTACCTACCACAGCAAATGAAAATAACCCCCAAGGACTCCAAAAGCTCGTCCTCATGAGTGAGCTGGAGAGGTCGGTAGGGCGGGGGTGGGGAGGAGAGAACTTGTGGTTCTCATGCCTGAGCCATGCAGGAGTTGCTGTCCCTTTATGGCTGAACTATATCTGCTTTGTGAGAGAATGTATTTGGTACAGTAGCTTTTTTCATTCACATATATTGCAAGATACCATGATAACAGGTACCCTAAAAATAATAGCAAAGATCATCCCAGGGATAAGCATACAGGATTTACGAGCATACAAGTGCTTACAAACTTCTCTATGAGTATCGGTAGTGATTACATTTGCTGACACAGAAATGACGTGGAACAAATAGAGGGTAAGTAGATTTTTGAAACAACCCTTAAAAACAGACTCTGCTTATTTGGCTTTAGGTTTTTGTTTTTTTAATTATTTATTCGGAAGAAATGGCCCATATCCTCAAGGAGACACCTCAGTACTGCCCTCCTTATTTTATAATGCTCCAGGAAATTGCTTCACTCTACCTCATTTCTTCCCCCATTCCTTCAGGCCCTCATCTCTGATCCTTCCTATAATTTGGTATTATTAGTTTTAGAACATTCTCCTCTGCAGTTGCCATTACCTGGAACAATTTTTCCTCTATTTTCCCACCTGTCAGCTCTCCATCTATAAAACTCCAGCCAAACCTGTCTCTTTTCTCCCTAGTTCTCTTCTCCTCTACTATTTTTTTAATATTTAGCTGTATTAAATGTTAAATTAAATTAAATTTTAGCTCTATTATCTGCCTCGCTGAATGCTTTTGAGTTAATTTGCATGAAAAGCTAACTTGTTCTGTTTTAAATATATTCTCTACTCTCGGTCTAGGCACAGTAATTGCGAGTTAACTTCTTGACTACATTTGCACGTACACCTCACACCCCTAATGTGTTTAGCTTTCTCCTTTCCTTCCTTGAATAGCCTCCATAGCACTAGCCTCATGAGAGACAGAAATAATAAGTTTGTATCTCAGGGCATAGTCTTGTAGGTGGTCAAGAAGCATGTGGCTTTGACCAGTAGCACTTACAAGGAAAGGTCTGAAGTTTTGAACAGACTATAAGAATAATAAAAGTCAGAGACAGATCCAAGCTTGTATAAGCACATAAAGCTGATCCTCTTGCAATTGCTGGGTATAGTATACAGATGAGGAATGTATTATATCAGATGTTAAACTGATACTATTCTTGGAGTTGAGTGGCAGAAATACTCAGGCTGACATACTGCAGATGCTTTGATTCAAGTTACATTTATGAACAAACAATTGCAAACCTTTTATCACTATAGAGATTTCCCAAGTTACAGCAAACACATCAAACACACGAACAGTTCTGTCAAAGTCACTGTACAGCCACTCTTTGGCTAAACTGACTAAGGGGCTGTTCATCCTACCCATCATCATTTCACTCGGCTCTTAAACTATCCACACTGGGGAGCTGGGGCTTTCAGAATGTAACACATAGTTTCAAAGTATTAGAAATGGGCAAATGGAGAAAAGTAAGGACTGCCAAATTAATAACTCCTTGAATTTGTACCACAAACTTGCATGGGCGTGGGGGACAGTCCTGGTTTATTTGAATTCTCAAAGGGAGATGTGGAACACATGAACCCTACATTCTGAAGTTCCAGCCCCCAAGCTGTTAAAGATAAACATAAAAGAAACTGTACCCAGTAGGGCATTTCCACTACCCTGAATAGAGGCATTAGGAAGCCTCTTTTTCCAGCTTTTAGGTAGATCTTCCACCACAATAGGAAGGAGCTAGGGTATGTTGAGGTAGGGGATCATGTGAAAGAGAGGTTGTCATGGCTTGGAAAGGATTGAAACTGAAAAACACTGGCAAAGTAAGACACACATATGAACTTTTGGATGCTTGTCTTGAACTTTAAACCTCTGAAAGTTTGTCCAGCACAACTGAAAAAGTTCAGGGGAGAGGTACAGAAAACAACCAAACATTCTTTTTCTTACCCAAAATTAGGGAGGGCATTTCTGGAGGAGCCTTGATAGCCTATCGGGTAAAGCATCAGACATTTTTATTTTCTTTGCCTTTATGTGATGTCAGCTCATCCTGGTGACCTGGTGTTTGCTGTGGTTTTGGGCAGGGAAGCTGTCATTATTTAGTGTTGAAAGGCTATGCATATCCTTGGAACAATAAAAAATGAAAATCTGCATAGTTTGAGGCCTTCCCTACAGTGGATTCATAATTATGGCTTCTTTCTGATACCCACTATTAGTTCCTCTATGCAGAGGAAGTTTGAGATCAGCAACTCCTCTCTGCTTGTTTTCTTGGGAGAAGTGCACAGAAGAAGAAACTTGATCCTTCTTTTGGGAGGAAGAGTTTGAGTCTAACCTTCTACCTTTCACTCCATAGCAACCCCTTATTGGAGAGGGGGAAAGCATGAGGCCAATGCCCCCGGTAGGGGAACCACCAAAGACCTTTCTCTCTTCCAGCTCCTCCATAGGACAACAGAGATCCTCCTTCCTCCTTCACCAACCCTACTTGCTCCACATTAAGGAGACCAGGCCTCAGCAAAGCCCTCCTCCTATTTCCAAGTTCCAACAGGGCCTAATCTCTCTGCTAGGCCCCACTTCAAATTAGCTCAGCATTAGTCATAATACTAATAATAAAACACATAGCATTTATAGTGTGCTTTTCAGCTGCAGTGCTCAAAGCACTGGATAGACATTGTTAGCCACATTTTACAGCTGGGGAAGCTGAGGCAAGTTATACCAATATGTCCAAGAGTTAAATGCACTCCATAGGGTGCCTGATGGATTCAGCAACAAATGAAATTGCAGAGCTGGCCTGTGCAATGGGCTTCACTTGTGGTGAGATGGAGTTGTGGCTGCACAGAGTTGATGGAGCCCAAATGACTAGTGATCAGTGGCGGCTCCAGGCACCAGTGCAGCAAGCGCGTGCCTGGGGCAGCAAGCCGCGGGGGACGGCCTGCCGGTCGCTGTGAGGGCGGCAGACAGGTAGTCTTCATCAGCATGCCTGCGGGAGGTCCGCTGGTCCCGCAGCTTCGGCAGCAATTCGACACCGGGTACGCCGAAGGCGCGGGACCGGCAGATCACCCACAGAAACGCCACCAAATCCGCATGACCAGTGGACCACCCGCAGGCGCGCCGCCGAAGGCCGCCTGACTGCTGTGCTTGGGGTGGCAAAAAACAGAGAGCCGTCCCTGCTAGTGATGGGGGACAGTGGAAGGCACATGTCCTGGACTAACCTTTCAAATCAATATTCGGTTTAGGTTTGTGTGCATCTCGTCTTAACTATACCGTCCATCCTTAGAAAAATCCACATCCGTCACAACATCGTTGAGTGATTGGCTTATTTGCCAAAATAATTATTTTATGTCAAACACTTTCATAAATGATAAGTTACAGTAGCAGGCCATAGACGTAAGAACAGAACATAAGAACAAAGGAACGGTCATACTGGGTCAACCCAAAGGTCCATCTAGCCCAGTATCCTGTCTTCTGACAGTGACCAATGCCCAGTGCTTCAGGGGGAATGAACAGAACAGCACTAGCCACATGAGAGACAGAAATAGGACCACAAAAGTTGGAGATCTAAAACCATGTCGCCCATTCCCAGCTTCTGGCAAACAGAGGGTAGGGATACAATCCCTGCCCATCCTGGCTAAAAGCCATTGATGGACCTATCCTCCATGAAATTATCTAGTTTTTTTTAAACCCTGTTATAGTCTTGGCCAATTACTTAGCAAATACAATACTCTTATGGTCTTGCTATTAGACACTGCGAATAACACTTTCTTTGATGTCAGATGAGGGGGGCTGCAGAACTTAAGGTACTTTAGCTCATTGTTGTAGGCTCTGCACTTGACATCTGAATAGCTTCTCTGCAGATGGAATTCACCCTCCACTGCTTTTCTCATCAGAGTGTTTTGTGTGTGGGTGTGGGGGGGGGGGGTGAGGGAGCTCTATTTGGCTCCTGCTTTCCCTTCCATGCACTTTTTCCATTTGACAGCCCTGAATATAAAACACCCATTGAAGGGCCATAGTTGTTTGTAATTATTTATATAGTGCCATTTGTGCACAAAGCTGTGCACAGTTGACGAAACTATTCTTAAGAAGCAACAGGTTCCGTCCCCAAAGAGTTAACAACCTGAAAACACAGTGGATTCAAGGTCAGTTCATTACAATACTGCACAAACAAAGACTGGGCCTAGTCTTTATAACCAGGAGGTTTCATGAAATACACACGACTATCAGGAAGGACAATGAAGACAAGGGAATCAATCAGTCAAAAATTGAAATGCAAGTTTACATTGTTAAAAAATCAAGACTGGCCATTTTCTTACTTTTTTCCAAAAATGGCATTTGGGGACAGAATCACACATTCCTTTCCTCAGTCAGGCTAGTTGTCATTTTCTTAATTGTTCAGTTTTCCCATATGATTTTTTTTCTTTCTTCCATTTAAATCATTCCCTTTTCCATTCTTTGCATCCTCTCCAAGTCCTCAGTCCTCTTCCATCTCCCCCTGTTTATGTTCCTCTCACTCCTGTTCCCGGCTCCTATTTTCACTCTCCTGACTCCATCCCATTAGGGAATGCCAGGTGGACAGGGGAAGGCAAAAGAGCCATCTTTTGCTGTTTGAGCGCTTTACCCTTTGGAAAGGAGAGGTTGCTGCTGAGAGCAGAGGGGGTGCTCTTTTATAACCGTCTCAGCCAGATGCTTGCAGTTAATTTGAACAGTTTTGGATAAAGGTTAATGTTGATAGAAAGAAGGAATTAAGAGTAGCAAAAAACAGCAACATGCAAACTATCACACACCATCAATGCAAAGACCTTAAGCCCAGACTACGGCCCATGAAACACTTATGTTCTCAGTGTTCAGATACCCTTTGGACTGTACTATAGGGACAAATGCTACACCAACTCCTATTGCTACCACTGGAAATTGCACGTGAATAATTGACAAGCGGAAATGGCTTTTAAGAGTTGAAACAAATTCAAATTTGTGATGCTGAAATTAATTGCAATGATACTTTGTACTGATATAACTACAGTAGTATCTGTTTATTGCCTAGTATTGTATTTGCATATTGATGAAGTCAGTTAGCTCTGCAATTTGCAACCCTTGGTTCATGTAATCAATTATCTTGTCAGTGTTTGAAATTATTCATGAAAGAGTTATACTTTATTGTTGTTCAAGTAGAAGAACTAGTAACATACAATAGTTTGATTAATTTTTAAAGTTTTTGGAAAAACCAGCTAGAGGAGGCAATAGGGACTCAGTATTTTACAGTTTGACTAGGCTATGATCTCAGAAGTCATTAGTCTATAATCTCTATTAAATGAAAAGAGTATTAAAATAAAATGAAAAACAAAATTCAATCCAGCATTCTGACTCATGTTGCTCATTCGAATGGCACAAATCAATACTAAATGCTGTATTAGCGTTTATATTTACAAAGGAAAAGCAGAACAGCAAATACTCCATATGTGCAACATGGACAAGCTGGAGTTGCTGGGTTTTTGTTGTTTGCTTTTAATTAAAACCTGCATGTTGGGCCTAAATTGTCTGACAATGTTCCTTTAAAAATAAATATAACCTGTCTAGTGCAGGGTAACTGGAAGGAAGAAAGATCTGCTCAGGTTCTTGTTTTGAAGGTTGTAGATAGCTTAAACAACTGGAAGAGTGTGCCAGTGACTTTGCAAAATTTCAAAAGAATTAAATACTAGAGAAATGGTTCAGATGCATTAGGGACAGGTGGGGAGTGGTGGAAGCGATCTATATAGGAACTAAACTCATGTGCATTTGCTCAGTAGAATTTATTAAGCATTTGTCTCTTTAAGAACTTGCTTACATAAAGGTCCGGGGACTAACATGATGGACAGAATGACAAAACAAACCAGATAATGAGCTAATGTTAGATTAAAACAAAGTTTTTCAAAAATTTAATATCGATAGTTTTTTTACTTGATTGAAACGATAGATTAGACACAGAATTAATGATTTCTTGTGGCCATCATCTAGTCATGCTACAGTATTGGTGGCTATACAGGCTCCTCTGTAGACCGTTTCAAAACATTTAAAATGAATCATATTAATGAATGTTACCAATTTTTCTAGTTGAATAAAACAAATATTCAAACGTGGGCACCGTTTTACCATTTAGTCACTTGTAAAATCACTGCTTCAAAGCAGACACATCTGAGAAAATGACAGCTGGGGGCCAATGTGTTCCAGAACACATGTGGGTTAAAGCTGTTCCAAATTCCAGAGGCCCTTTGTGAGTTTCCTTACTTGTTGACTGTGAAAGCTTTGCCAGTTAGCACTGCTTAACAAGCAAGTGTGTTTTATCTTCAGTGTCATCTGGAGATAATGCAAACCTGTTCTCTCAAGTACAGATTGTTTCCAATAATCATTGTTTCCATGGTGACTGTAAGGGCAAAATGTTCTAGTTTTGCATTGTGAAATGATATGAAAATGTAATGTTTTCCACAATTTTTGTAAGGTAAAAATGAAATTTTGAACCCACAAAATACCCACCTTCCCCCATCTGTCCCCTGCCTCCTTCCACCCACATATGCCCCACCAGCTCCAAAGAAAATAATTAAAAAAAAAAAATCCTTGGGAATCCTCTTCTAAACTGAGATCAGAATGGAGGTCCTTTAGGGACTCCTGGGCTCATTGGTGCGAAGTCAATACATTGATTACTAGGCTAGTGAGTACATTATTGACATAAGAATTGCCATATTGGATCAGATGCTAACCCCCTTATGGTCCTTCTCAATTTACACAGTGAGTCCTCAGTAAGGTTACTTAGGTGTTCTGTCTTTCTAATAGATGGACTTCCCAGGATGGAGTTATCCAGATAAATCCACCAGTGACATGTACAAAGTTCTACCAAAAAGAGGCCTGGATTTTTAACTTTTTCTTTACGCATAGATCTGGTGTTGTTTATTAATTGTTATTAGCAGCAGGTGGCAAAAGCCCTTCACCCTCTGCTAGTGAGCAATTCCAAAACCCAGCTTACGTCTGAGAAATGATGCCAACATTCTAGCACCATAACAAATGACCAGTTCTCACGGGGGTACTCATTATATTCTGGCAAAAAGGTCTGAGGAAAAAACAAAAATCAAGAAATCAGACAACCCTGTTGGTTTCTCATAGCTCCATTTTGGCTGGACAAAACATAACCTCATCTCAGAATTTAACTGGACAAGTAAGGCTTCACGAAGGCCTCTTTTCTACCTGTCAAGTGCTGCGGTGGAAAATTGTATTTTAGCTGGGCCAAGCTCCCATCTTATTATTGTTATCATTTATATTATAATAGCACCTAGAACCCCCAGCCCTGGCAGGAGCCCGCTGTGTGAGGTGCTGTACTCAGATAGAAAGAGCAAGACCCTGTCCCGAAGAACTTACCATAGAGAAGACATACAATGGGGTGGAGGGAAAACTGCAGCAGAGTGAGATGATGTCACTTGCCCAGATCACAGAGCTGGTCAGTGGCAGAGCTAGAAATTGAAGCCAGGAGTCCTGAGTGGTAAGCTAGTGTCCCTACATTCTCCCATCATGCTTGAGACAGACTTATCCTGCATTTCCCCAATATAAAGGTGAGTGTTTTCTTTGTGCCTTTAGGTTAGCACAGGAGGTATTGCTCTGAATTGCACAGCAAGGGGGTTGGGGGGTATTCTTACCATACTCAGAGCCATCCCTTGGGTAGGGTGAATCAGGGCGACCGCCCTGGGCCCCGTGCTTTGGGGGGCCCTACGTTTCAATAAATTCGGTACTGTCACAATATTTAGCCTTTTGTCCCGCGTCCCGACCAATGTATGATTGGGACGCCATTTGTCCCAATATTCAGGTGAGGAGGCAGATGGGGAGGTGAGGTGGACGGTGGGCAGGCGAGGGGGGTGAGGAAGCGAACAGAGAGACGAGCAGCAGGCGGGCAAGCAGAAGGGGGGTGAAGAGGCGAGTGGCAGGCAGGTGGGTGGATGTCAAGGAGGAGAGCAGCAGGTGGGTGGACAGGGGGGCGCGAGATGGACAGCAAGGAGACTAGTGGGGAGGCAAGTGGCGGGCAGGTGGGTGAGGAGCAGACATGCCAAACCTGTGGGAAAAAATGCAGAAATTGGGCTCGTTTTTGGCTTAATTGGCTTGTGAGTTGCTTGTTGGCTAGTTTTTGGCTTGTAGCTTGTTGCTGGTTTTAGCTTGTTGCTTGTTTGTCTTGTAGCTTGTTGCTTGTTGCTTCTTTTTTTTGATCAGCTCCCAACAAGCAGAGGCAAGGGGGGACAAGAGGGGCAAGGAGGGGAGAGAGTCAGGGGTGCACAGTGGGCTCACCACAGTCCCAGACTGCACGCCGGGGGGATCTAGTCACATAGAGTGTTGGGGTTCTTAGGGATTGGCTTGTTTTGGCCTTGTTTTGAAATGGGATTAGCTTGATTTTTGACTTCTTGTGAAAGTTGGGGTGCTTATTTACCACATGAAAGTTGGCAACTGTGGTGAGGAGGCGAGTGGCAGGCAGGTGGCAGACAGTGAGGGGGAGAGTGGTGGGCGGGTGGATGGGCAGGATGAGGAGGAGAGCGGTGGGCGGGCAGTGAGGAGGAGAGCGGTGAGCAGGCAGTGAGGAGGAGAGCGGCGGTCAAGTGGACAGGGCAGGGCGCTCAAGATGGCCAGTGAGGAGACTAGTATGGAGGTGAGCAGAGGGCAGGCACGGGGAGTGAGGAGGAGAGCAGCGGGCGGGTGGATGGGCGGGGTGAGGAGGAGAGCGGCAGGCGGGTGAGTGGACGGCGAGAAGGAGAGTGGCGGGCAGGTTGAAAAGGGGGTGGGGCGTCAGACATATGGTGAGGAGACTAGTGGGGAGGCGAGCAGCAGGCAGGCAGGTGAGGAGGCGAGTGGCAGGCAGGCGGCCAGACAGTAAAGAGGAGAGCAGTGCGTGGGTGGATGGGGCGGGGCATGCGAGCTGGACAGTGAGGAGACTAGCAGGGAGGTGAGTGGAGGGCAGCTGGGTGAGGAGGCTAGTGGCAGGCGGGTGGGCGGACAGCGAAGAGGAAAGTGGCAGCCTGGCAGGCAGGCGTGCCGGGTGGATAGCGAGACTAGCTGGGAGGCTGATTTGTCCCAGGCCCCGCACCCCACTAGGGATGGCCCTGACCATACTATATACTGTATTCAGTTTGGAGAATACAGGTTTTGACCACAAAAATTATTTTTGCTAACATGAGATTACATGCATCCAGTGTTGGAAAAATGTCACCAGGGTTATATCCAAGAGAAATGGAAACACACCCAAAATTTGCTGGTCTCATTTTGTAGTCAGACATTGCATAGCTCTAAATATAGCACAGGCTGGTGCAAACCTGTATGCAAATTACACAGTAAAGCACTCTGGCTGAGAAAATAAGGTACTTCACAGCTGTATTTTCTTTTATTCCAAGGAATATATAAATCCCATTGCTTCTTTGAACTGTTTTTTCTTATATTTAACCTGCTCTTGAAAGTAGGTGCAGGATTTGCTGTTGTTTGTGGAGTTGCACTTTTAGAATTTGTGCCCATTTGTGTTTTTTTCTTTGGTTATATTGAATGTCACCAAGGATCAAAGCTGGAAGTTCAAAAGCCATGCAGTGAAAAATATTCACTTAAGATGTTCCTGTCATGTACATTGCAAGTGCATTAATTCTTGTTTGAACAATGAGACACGGAGTCCCGTAAAACAACAATACATTTGTAATGGGATTCTACACTAAGAATCCTGATGCACTGTCTCATCCGAGATATGAAAAAGCACAACCAGCATCAGCATGATAAATAATATTTTTAGTGACAAGATGAGGGGAAAATGTTAGCCCAGTGAGAATCATCGCGCGCAGCAGACCCACGACGAGATCCTTCCTATCTCTCAGAATACTCACACCCAAGATGTTGTGCTCCGTCAATCAAAATCAATCATGACTCATGAAATGTGGTCTGTGACATGTAAGAAATGTTGGGCTCTGCCAATATGCTGGGCCAAGCCAAGTGTGCATGACAAATCACGGAACACAGTCTGTGACATATAAAAAAACCTGACCACCCTCTACTTAGCCTGGGTGCCAATTTACTCCTGAAAGCAGATGGGAACTCACTGCTGGTGGACCTGCTGCTGCCATAAATTCAAGTTGCTAAATGCAATCATATTTATAACTCATTAATGGGTGGGCTGGCCTTTAATTAAAAAGTTTATCTACCAGTTTGGATTTCAAACACAATCTGTGTGGCTAATGACACCATCCACGATGCTGTTCTCAGGCCAAATCAGAATTGCTGTAGATATGTAACTTCCACGAGACTCAGTAAAAGTTACACCAATAGCCCCTGCAATGTGTGGATACTGACCCCTGAAGCATGGCAGTTTATACCCTTTTGTAACCCTGACCCATGTCATGTGACCGGGGAGAGGCAATAAAGGTCACGCTCTTACCTGTATGTGGCATCAGAAAAACAGCTGGCTGGCTAGCTGGCAGGTGCAAACAAAAGATGAAGCCACAGCAGATACTGTAGTACTGGGGGACAACAGTGTGACCCAGCTGGGAGCACCCCTGCTCCCAAAGGACTCCAAGCCCAGTACTGTGCAGCGGTAACCTCCTTTCCCTGTAGGGGCACTAGGACCCAAGTGGTACCCATTCCCCTGAGCTCTGTCGGCTGGGAGAAGAAAGACATTCCAGGGAGGAGATAGCCTCAGGGGACAGAGAAACTCTCAAGCCAGGTAGGTACAGGTACAGCGGTAGGTACAGAGGCAGCCTCAACAGGGACTGCAACAGGGACCATGAGCATCAGTGATGTCATCACCCTGTTTTCTGCAGATCGGACTCTGGACATTCTCTCCCCTGTGCTGATTGGCTGCTTGCACCAACCTCTTTCTGTCCCCACCCTCACTCTCCACCTGCCCTCCCATGCTCCTCTTCGCCCCTCTCTTCTATGGCCCTAACCCGTTGTCTTTCCAGCTAGCCAATCAGAGAGTAATTAAATCCCACCCAAAAAATGAAAGAATCATGACGCTGACATGCTGCTTGCAAACCATCACCACTCACTTTGGATGTTACATCCCTTCCCCAACCACGTGTCTGTTCTGTCTATTCAGATTGTAAACTCTCTGGGCAGGAACTTGTCAGCTACTCTGTGTTTGTCTAGTGCCTAGCACTATGGGGTCCCTAGGCACCTGTAATAAAAAATAACAACTTTTATTATAGGAGTTATTGGCACTTGGCAGCTCTCGGGAGCCAGCCCTATGTACTCAGATTGCATAGGGCTGGGTGAAAAAAACAAATGCTTCACAGACACTCACCTGAGTGATGAGCAGGCATAGATACACCTCTACCTCAATATAACACTGTCCTCAGGAGCCAAAAAATCTTACCGCGTTATAGGTGAAACCGCGTTATATCGAACTTGCTTTGATCCGCCGGAGTGCGCAGCCCCACCCCCGCGGAGCACTGCTTTACCACGTTATATCCAAATTCGTGTTATATCGGGTCGCATTATATCGGGGTAGAGGTGTATGTAAAAAAATATAATCCCTAATTATATATACCAGGGGTCAGCAACGTTCGGCACGCGGCTTGCCAGGGTAAGCACCCTGGCGGGCCGGGACAGTTTTATTTACCTGCTGACGCGGCAGATTCGGCCGATCGCGGCCCCCACTGGCCGCGGTTTGCCGTCCTGGGCCAATGGGGGCGGCGAGAAGCTGCGGCCAGCACATTGCTTGCCCGCGCCGCTTCTTGTCGCCCCCATTGGCCCGGGACGGCAATCCGCGGCCAGTGGGGGCCGCGATCGGCCGAACCTGCCACGTCAGCAGGTAAATAAAGCTGGCCTGGCCCACTAGGGGGCTTACCCAGCTATGTCACGACATGTCTCAGAGGTGTGCCTAGACATCTGTGGCTATTGTGTGTGTGTAACGTTGTGAATCTCAGTTGTTTCAGTTGTCATGGTTTCACATGAAACTTTTCTTTGCTTTTGGATCACTGCTGCCTCTTGAATTTTGATTTCAGTTTTAAATTTTACTGGACCCAAAAACTCAATACAAAACTCAGTCAAAACCATTGTGTTTAAATTGTTATCGAGTGGAAACCATAGACTGATTCTAATTCCTGTGAAACTGGACCCCAAAATCATAGATTTTTGAGGGCCAAAGGGACAATTATGATGATCTAGTCTGACCTGCTGCATAATATAGTCCATAGCATTTCACCCAATGATTTCTGCATCCAGCCAATAACTTGTGGTGCTTTTGAATGTTTTGCAAACTGTAGCAAATCCTTAGAAGCACTGGGGTTGAGATTTGAATTTGCAATGGAACATGGGATATTTTGCTTGTTTGGGGAAATTATAATGAAAGTACTGTATCACACAGTTCTAGTTTGTAGTACCTGCATTTGAATTTTAAATACTTCATATTGCTATAGAATTAGGCACTCTTGATAGCAATGTGTTAGGTACTGGAATGTGAAAAATGGACAATACTGGTGTCCTCTGAGGCATGTTGATGATACACGGCCCAGTGGGCAGGGCTGCTGCCGCTCCCTGCCCAGGCTCAGCTTCTGGGGACAGGAGCCGACTCTGAGCATGCCAGGGAGGGGAAGGGGGACAGCAGGGGCTCCAACATGCTCAGCCGCTGGCCCACTGCCACCACAGCCAAGCACTCTCCCAGACAGCTGCTGTGCTGCACCAGGCAGCATCCAGGAGTGGCTCCGGGACCTGGCTGCTAGGAAGAGCAGCCAAACATGCCGGAGGGAGCCGGCGCAGCGGGAGGACAGAGCCCCACCACAGTTAACGTGGGGTGGAGAAGGGGACGGGGAGATTGCGGGGGCAGGGCGGGGAGGAGTCATGTGAGGAGGTCACGTAGGGAGGTAACGTGTCCTCCTCTTTAGCTGGTGCCCCCCCCCAGTGTGGGGGGGCACCAATCGTCTATACACCCTATTGCAATATACAATGTTTTTGTTGGTTGTTAAACCCCAGTTACGTGCTTGACACTGTAAAGGCTACAACTGTTAGTTCATAACCATGTAAAAGCTTGTCTGTGTGAAATATTTACATTGAATCCTTGATTCAGTTTTTCTTACAAACTTTAGAAATGTTTGTGACCCATGCAAGTGAGCACGGGCACTCTTCCTCTGCCCAACCACTCCTTTGCCAGAATTCCCCCAGCCTGCAACTCCCCAGCATCTGGATCCTTCAACTGTCTGTTCCTAAGGTGGCCTGGCCACCTTAATTCTGGCATTGCCTGACTTTTGAGTGCTTGACTTCGCTACCTTAATAGTTGTTTCAGGTACTTTTGGGCTGTAATTATATTCTGTATGTAAGTGATCAATGGTATCTGAAATAATTTGTATAGTTATACTAATATACATATGTTCAAAAAGTAACACGTTCTTTTAGAAATCTTTACATTTTGGTATAGCTCTTCTATACAACATTTAACACAAATTGTCGATGTGAATAGTAATGGTACTTCAGAAGTGGGTATTAAAAATAATCTTTTGTTTTGACATGTACCATGACAGCCACAGTGCTGAAGAATAGTCACTGTTTCCAAGTAATCTTCCACCGGCATACTCTGCAGTAGCATTTAAGAGCTGTGCCATTTTCATATGCAGGGAAAATAATTTCTTCATAATGCACAAAAGTGCAGTTTCTAGGGGGTTTTTGTTAAACAAATCCCATTTATACCTTTCTGTGTGGCTCAGCAGAATCAGGCTGGCTGTAAATTAACTCTGGAAGAATTTATTGTTAAAATGGGGACCTAAAAGTATGAGATACTGTTCAGATCTATGAGTGTTCATTTAGGGTTCCCTGGCTTTGCAGGTGATTCAGAACATCTATACAGTTTCTTGGCCACTCTTCGCATTTATTGAGCACATTCAAAGATAGGCACCACTTAAGTAATTTATAATTGTACTTGGCAGGTGAGGGTATTTAGAAATACACTTATAGCAGACTCAATAGTGCCCTGAAGCTCCACCATGATGGATCTTTCCTGGAAAAAGTGCCGCAAAGCTGTCAATACCGGCTTGTAAACTGTAGAGCTTGAAATGGGAAAAACATGTTTTTTTCCCTGTCAAAATGACACAAGTCCTCAGCTGAAGCCCTTGCCTGGCCTATCCATCTGGCTGAAGTGCGAAATAAGAGACTGATTTTTCTCAAACCGTGCAATCAGAAGCCTAGAGGAGCCACAAAACTGGCAAACAACACTGCCTGTTTCATTTTAAGTGAGCTGCTGGAAAACTTTTGCTAAACTACATCTCTCTATTTGGCAAATGCATCTTAATTCACAGAATTAATTAAGATATTATAAAATCCATTGGGCCATAGTCTCAGCTGGTGTACTTTAAGGTTGCTGGGACCTGGCCCATTTACAACAGCTAGCCAGGTTGTAGATTATGCATTCAGTAGAAAGAATTGCTTCATTAAAAATTATATACAGCAGCTGAGATTTTTTTCAATGTTATCCAACAGATTTAGACAAAATATACGCATTCATTTTAATGTGCATCTAAATCCCCTTTGAAAATCTCAGCCTATCTTTAGAATCATAATATAAAAGTGTCATGAGATCTTGTAGTCTTTCAAATCAAAGTTACCCATCTGCAACAGCCAAAATGGAGATGTTTGAGGCTTCCGAGACACTAATAGGAGAGCGAGATGCTTCTGAATGCAGGATTTAGCCTCATTAGCAAGGTGGCTTTATTATATTTCTGTTAGAGAGACACAGTAGTTTAAAACTTTCTTAATAGGTCGAGCAGTCCCAGAGGGCCATATCAATCTATAGTAGGTCTTTTAATGATGGGCCAGCACTTTCAATATAAGTATCTGTTTGCTAACAATTATTATTATAATAGTCACTCTGTCTGCATTTAAACATGAATGTAGATAAATAGACCTATTTGGATTTTAAAATTTCATTACCAGTGAAATGGATAAAACAGTACCAGCTGGATGGCCACAATGAATAGCTGAAGTCCTGTCAGACGAGTGCCCCTCAAGGTCATAGCACCTTACAGAGCGAGTTTCTGGGTCTTATAAATTCTAAAGGGAATGAACTCATTGGGCACCAGTACAGATGAAAGGGGGCTCTAGTCAGAGTCTTATTTAAGAAAAACAAAATGCACACAACTATTCAGAAGTTGGGAGTATCTGACTTGTCCCACAGGAGATGAGTTTTTGCCCTAATATTTGAAAATGAGACTTAAGGCCCCTCTAATGGAAAAGGATAATGACTATTGTAAATGCAAGACTTTGACCCTCTTGTGTTTATGTGTGTATTAATGTTTAGAATTAGAATGTTTAGATAAGATGTAGCTTCACACTTAAATCCTATGCAAGTTAAAAGTGGTCTGTCTGGTTGTTTATGAAAAAAAAACCCTATGAGAACAAATCAGGATTGTGCAATTGCAAAGGAACACTTTAAATAATTTAAGTCTTTAAGGCTTGGCTTGACAAAGTCCTGGCTGGGATGATTTAGTTGGGGTTGGTCCTGCTTTGAGCAGGGGATTGGACTAGATGACCCCCTGAGGTCTCTTCCAACCCTAATCTTCTATGATTCTATGACTTATGTAATGGCCACACCCAGGACACATGGTCCAATGAAGTTGATTATTTGGGGTTTCCACTTATTAATTTGAGGGGTCAATGTTTTGACTCATTGCTTGTTTCAGTTTGGACCTTCTCCACTTCTGTCAATTTGTGACGCTGACTCCTCTTCTTCTTCTTTTTTTTTTTTTTTAAGGTCCAGGCTCAGAAACATATTTGTTCAATTAGACTTGGTCATAAATAATTGACATGTTGCACTAAAACGTGGTAGTTTTGGTTGATTTATACAGTGAGCAAAACAAAGTGATTGTGACCTGCCGGTTTTACCCTTGCCCAGCATTTAATTGGGAGACCAGAAAAAGGGTCACGAATGTGCTAGTACATGGAAAACAAACCAGTTTTTATGTAGAGAAATATATTAGCTTTTTGAAATTGCATTTGACTCATGCAATACTATCCATACTAGAAAAAATGCTTAAAACCCATAATTTTGCACCAATGTGAAAATTTAAATTAAAAAATTATTAAAAATAAACATCTATATTATCTTTTGAAGTTGTACAAAAATAAAAATCAGCTTCTAACAAGCCTACCTTTACAGCATCCAACTTAATGAGGGAGTCTGAGCATTTTTCTAAGAATACCAGCCATTTGGATACCATTGTTTTTGTTTTTCCTGCATTGACCTAATACTTTCAAAAAGGTGCATTATTTATAGAGACAATTTAAGCTCTCATGTAGAATTTGTTGTTCTTACAACAAGAAGCAAAACACAGTTTATTAAGTGTGAATTGCATGACATTTTGTATATTGCCAGATCTTAATGCCCTATAGGAATGCACTTTGTATGAGTCCTTGCAGCCCTTATATTCAATTTTTTATTAGTGTTTCCGTTGTCATTCTCAATATGCATTAAGGAAATAATATGGGAGTTCTCCAGTGACTAATTTAACATTTGTTAATTCCCATGGATATTAACAAAAGACTGTGCAGTCTAGTGAATAAAAGTTATGTAGTAGATTACAATGGCCTTGAGCTCATATCCTGTGAGGTTTCTATTTTATTAAAAATTATTCTTTTTCTTTCTTAGGCTGAATTTTCAAAAAGATTTATCCCTCTGTCGATGAAGTGGGCAACTGCATGATCAAGTATCTCTATAGTTTGATTTACACTAAATCAATGTGGGATGTGAGTGCTCAGCACCTTTCAGGATTAGGTCCCCAGTTTGTAGCGTTCTGATTTCTTTTGCCTAAAGCTCAAATTACTGGAAAGTATTTCACTGTGAACACACCTGGAATTTATCTTATTCATATTTGACTTTGTAGGAAAGTATTCAATATTCTGCAGCTCAAATTCCAAAACTCCACATCCAACAGGGACAAAAAGCAAATACGAAACATAAAATATAACAGTTTGTATTGCTCTATAAGGATTCACCTTAGCCTCTAAGGATAGAACAAGAAGCAATGGACTTAAACTGCAGCAAGGGAGGTTTAGGTTGGACATTAGGAAAAAGTTCCTAACTGTCAGGGTGGTTAAACACTGGAATAAATTGCCTAGGGAGGTTGTGGAATCTCCATCTCTCGAGATATTTAAGAGTAGGTTAGATAAATGTCTATCGGGGATGGTCTAGACAGTATTTGGTCCTGCCATGCGGGCAGGGGACTGGACTCGATGACCTCTCGAGGTTCCTTCCAGACCTAGAATCTATGAATCCCTAACAGTTTCATATGGGGATACTAATCAACCCTCACATCAACTAATCAAAAATACTTATCAATGTGTGAGCCACAACATATACTTCCTTGTTGCTATTCACGTAGGCCCTGATTCAGCAAGGTACTTAAGTGTGTCTTATGTTTAAGTGTGCAAGTAGTCCCATTGACTTCAATAGGACAACTCATGACATAAAAATAGGCACACACTTCTGTAGCTCACCTTGCTGAATCAAGGTCAAAACAAATAACTTATGCTTGAAAAGAAAGACCTATATTTGATTTATTTCTATTCTATTTCCATAGAAGAACTGTGCCAAATCTAACAATACACTGCACATCCCAGTGATCTTCTACATTTGTTTTCATTGTATGCATTGGAAAAATGTTTTTATCCTTCTGACAAAAGGCTAGGTATAGATCTGTAATGGAGGAGCAGACGTATGGGACTGATAAACTAGAGTTTATCTTTACATCAGTAAGGAATCCAGGGTGATTAAGAGGAACAATCCCATCTAAAGTTAAATAGCAGTTTTGTCCCAGTATAAATAAAAGTAAGCTTTCATCTGCTACAGTAGTATTTTTGGCTATAGAGGTTATTGATGATTTGAACAAAAAGAGTGAAAAGACTTATAAGAAGTCTTATATGAAGTCAATTTGGAGTTTTGCCATTGAGTTGAATAGGATCTGGATTGGCCCATACTGCAAATCAGAGCAGAATTAGGAAGGATCACTTTCAATAAGGATATAGGCATTTGTCAGGGAGCCACTGTGAATCCATGCTTCTCACAGAAACCATTGAAAATATGCACATAAGTTGTATGCATAATTGGGAGTGCTAAGGTGCACAGTTAGGGTGGCACTTTCATCACGAAAACGTTTGTCGCTCAGGGGTGTGAAAAAATACCCCCTGAATGACAAGAGTTTTTGTGACAAAAAGTGTCGGTGTGGCCAGCGCTTTGTCGGCAGGACACATGCTCCTGTTGCCGAAGCTACCGCTCCTCATTGGGGGTGGTTTTATTTTGTAGCTGGGAGAGCTCTCTACTCGCAATAAAGAGCAGCCACACAGCGCACCTTACAATGGCACTGCTGCAATGGCATAGCTGCGCTGTGGTAAGGTGCGCTGTGTAGACATAGCTTTAGACAGGACATTCTTCTTTCAGATACACTAGGTGTTTCAATCACTCATCTGCAAGTCATTCTGTTTTTTTATGTGTGTGTAATTTTTTGCACCATTGCTTCTAATTGCACACTTGAAAAATCCTGTCCTCTGGCATATGGGCCATTACATTTTCAACACTTAAAGCGACATGGTCTGGTTAAAAATCCATACATGTACAATAACCTATTTCCTTACTTGCATTGTTAACACCATCTTAAAGTATGAACACTGAAATAGCTTTCAAATGTGTTTTTTCTAGTACTTTGGACTCTGAAAAATTGATGATTTTGTTTCTAGCCAGCCTCACTTTCAGTTGTATGCATTTATCATTTATTTATTAATTAAATGTATCTAGCCAACCTTAATTCACAACAAAAACCAAAATACTTTTCTGTACCAAACTTAAAGCCCACAGAAATCCCACTCACCAGCCCTGACACCTTCTCACATAGAGCCCCCAGAGAGATCCCAGACTTTGCAGTGTGAAATGAAAGTGGACAAATTTTGAGCTAAGTCATTAAGGCACTGATACTGCAAACAAATGTACTTAATGGAGGTCAATGGGAATACTCGTAGTAGTAAAGTAGAGTCTTGATGTAAATATTTGCAGGATCCAGGCCTAAGTGCACTGGGCCCAGTCTAATGCCAACAGAAAACAACAAGAACTTAACTTTAACTTCAGAGGGCCATGGATGAAGCCCGTTGTTCAGCACAAGCAGAAGGCTTCCAAGTGTCACTGCAAATAGAGTTCATGGCCATAATCAATTCTACAAGTGGTAACCAGGTAATTATAGGCAAGTCTCTGGACTATCCCAGTGCCCTAATGTTTGCGGTACAAATGCTCAATTTTTAAAGGTGACATAGGCACTTCTGAAAACATTACCATTGGCCTAAACATGTTATATTTGATTATTTCTCATTGGCTCATCGTGTATTGTTGGAGTGTTGAAAGTGAAACTGCACTTTCATAAAACTGGACGTTTTAACATGTTACAAAGTAGACTTGCTCAGCGGTTATTAAATAGCTCAGTGCGCAATGTTACATTAAGAAAACACACTACTGAGAAATCCTATTTACATATTTGTTATGCTATATGAAATATTGGTTAATGACTGTTCGTTTCATGCAGGAGGGATGAAACAAACTATTAGGGTGAGATTTTATTAAGCAGTTTCACCATAAAAATGGAAATTTCAGGGCTTTTTTTTCTTGTGCTTTCCTTGCTTTTCCTCCTCCTTATAAATAAATTAAGAAGCGGTGAATGTAAAGCTGGAAGACATCTGAAGGAGTCGGCGTTTGAGTTGTGTGCATTTCTGAAGAATGGTGCATGACTGGCAGAACATCTTGGCTAATATTTTGCAGGTAACTTAATTTTTGCTGACATGCTTGCTGCTTTATGAGCATACACAGCAGCAGAGAAACAAGGTCATGAATGAGCCTCTACAAGGATAATTACAATACACAAATCTGAAGTAAGGTTTTCTGGCAAACTCAGCACCTTGTTATTTAGAGCCTATCTTGTCTTCCAGGTATAGTGAAGAACCACTATTTTCCATGACAACACAGGAGTTGGTACAATCTGGGCACAAGATGTATTTCCCTTCTTTACTTTCCTTCTTTATAGCACTCGTGTACATTATGAAAATAGACAAGGGCAGACAATTTTTATATATGAAATTATCAGGAATCCAAGTTTCATGAATTTTAGGACAGCCAAAAATTCATCCTGCATGTGCAGCACTATTTTTTTCACTACATTCCTATTTAAAAGGTTTGTCATCCCCCGCCCCCACCCCCAAGAAAAAAACGAGGGTCATATTCCCCAGCTAGTGGCAAGTGTTATAGCTCCACAGACATGACTGGAGGATCTGCCCCAAGGTGACTAATCACACGCTGGGAATAGCTGTATTGAAAATCCTGCAAACAACCCCCTAGAGTGAAATGTGCTTACATAAGCTATACAATCTGTTATATTAATTAAACTGTATAAAGAGAAGACTATACACAATGATTCACTAGAAGACATTTTTTTTAAATGAGCCTGTGCCCCAGCTGGGGTACATTGGTGTAGCTCTATTGACTTCAGCATATCTATGCCACTTTACACTTGCTGAGGAGCAGGCACAATATGCTTTCCAATGACAATGTATAAGTTTAGTTATTAAAACAATTGCTAGCGACTAAATATTGGCAGCTCTGATGGCTGGCTAGAGTGGGCCATTGGTGTTATAATTTTCTATTGCAATTCAGCAGATTTACAGTACAGAACTTTGCTGGCCTGATTCAGCCACCTTTACTCACACTGAGTAGTAGTTTTATTTTCAAGTAACTTTATTGAAATTAGTGAGACTGCTCAAGGTAGTCATGCGCTTTTCAACACGAGTAATACAGGCATTGGGAACAGTATCTGGTCCTCTGTGGTTTTGGGTTGTTTTTTTTTTTTTTTTTTTTTTTGTAATATTGGTGGTTTGGGGAGAAACTGGCAAAAGACACACGTAGGTCTTGTTTGTGTGTGTGTGGGGCGGGGGGCTTAAGCATGTTAGTTAACATGGTTTAATTAACTCTTGTTTAAACACTGTGATGGAACTCATCCCTGTATTCACACCCTACACACTATTGTAATAATCTTTGTACAAAATATGCCTTGCGAGGTATCATTTGAAAACTAACACACTGGTCAATAATATCATGGTGAAATGTGTGTAGCAACATTATATGTCAAGTTTTGAACATAAACACATTTCAGTCATAATTTATCAGACTAATCTGGGGAGAACCTGTTTTTCAAAGACAAAGGACAAGCTGCTCCAGTGGCCACTCTTTGACAACATAGGGGGGCCGGAACAGATCAATCTGCATTTTAACAACAACATGGAACCTCTTTTGCCACAAGATTCTAGGTCTCCATTCTCACAGTGGGAAGGAACTGTATCTAGGGGTAACCTTCAAGATTGAGCATTTCAAAGGGTGAGTGAACTAGAAAAGTGAGGGGCAAAAACACCCCAGGTATTCTCTCTTTCTTTCTCACCCTCTCTCGCTCTTTCTTTCACCTAAGAAGATAAAGGAACCAGCCTTTGGACTTTAGGATGGGTTCGGCCCTGAAAATTTGGTCAGTCCTGTTACTGGGAACTGGTGGTGAGGATTTTACCTTGAATCAAGTCTAGGTTGTTAAGTTTTAATTACTAGGATGCATTTTATCTTTATTTCTCTTGTAGCCATTTTGGACTTTAATACTTCTTCTGTATAGTTAAATGAATTTTTAATATTCTCTAATCAAAACTAATCCAGTGTTGTATTTAAACTGAACTGTTGGGTAACTTTAGTTAAAAAGCAAACTGTTGATTCCCTTATGAGCAGATTTCTAAAATCTGAACTGGCTAGGAGAGGGCTAGACAGTGCAGAGCACACATTTCTGGGGAAATTCAGGACTGCGAGTATGTTAGGGGGTCACCCTGCAAATGGCAACCAAGGCTGGTGGAAGCCAGAGTGTGACTGGAGTATTGCTGGCAGGCTGCAGCTATACACAGACACTCAGGGTGTGACCTGCATGCTGTTTGTTCCAGATTGAGAGCTACACCAGCAAAGCATTGTGAGGCAGCCCAGGTTGCAGGGCAGGTGATGACAGCCCCGCACTAATCTGGATTGCACCCTCAGAATGTGAAAAAAACTATGTTAGCACCCATCGTAGACAGGGTTTAACACATTTTAGAACTGTGTTAGCTGGCAATGACTGACCTTATGGACAATCAGCTAAATTGATTTAAAGGTGCTTAAACCCTGTCTACACTACATATTCAAAGTAATCAGTGGTTGGAGGTTTTGGCAGATGCCATTCTTCACCATGACTAATTTATCTCGTTATTAACTGGCTGGTATCTGTGCTAGTCGGTTATTGTTTCCCATGGGTTTGCAGGTGGTTAAAGGTACAATACTGAACAGCCATTCAATAGCTGTAACTGTCTCATTTTTCCTCATCTTTATTTCACTAAACTAGATGATAATGTGTTGCTTCATTAACCTAGCACATCTCTTTCTCTCTCCCTTTAAAGGAAAACCATGTAGTTGTCAGACTGTGGTGAATTGTATGGCTGTATTTATTACTGTAAATTTTAATGCCTCTCAGTTTCAAAAAAAACCAAACTGCACAGATGGGAGGAAATGTCCTCACTCTACCCCATATTGACTGACTGTTCAATCAATCCACATTTATATTTCTAAAGTGCATTAATGCGAAGACCCTGGGGCACTACAGAAGGCTATTATGAAACACAAAAAATGTTTTAAATGCCAAATCACACAAAAAAGTTCAGATTTCAAATTATACACAATCGGCCAAATTCAGCCTACAGGTAAGAGGTGCGACTCTGCTGATTGGAGCTACACGAGGGATAGATTTACCATGTGAATCCCAAATTCTACTCGATTAGAAAAATGAAACGCAATAGCTGAGAAGCTTTATGTGCAAGTGCGCATTACCCATAAGAGGCAATCCAAATGCATGAAGCATGCAAAAAACCATTTAAAAGCCAAATGAATGAGGGAAACCTGGTTATAAGAAATAAAAAGATCTCTTAAATGGGGTGTGCTAGAGTGTGCGAGTATTCACGGTTTTACTTGAAATCAATGAAGTGCATTAAATCTTGCTGCAATGTGATTGAAGGACTTAGATGTGGGGAAAGAGTTGAGCTAACGAATTTTGTATGAACTAGAGATGTTAGGAAGCTGTTGCCGGAAGACCTGGAATAATGATTTGCTATAATTATCCATTCAGGATGAAACACAAGATTGGAATTCAAGTATCGGGGGTAGCCGTGTTAGTTTGTATCCACAAAAACAACAAGGAGTCCGGTGGCACCTTAAAGACTAATAGATTTATTTGCGTATAAACTTTCGTGGGTAAAAACCCTCACTTCTTCAGACGCATGGAGTGAAAGTTACAGATGCAGGCATTATATAATCTGTTAGTCTTTAAGGTGCCACCGGACTCATTGTTGTTTTTGAAGATTGGAATTAAAATTTCAGTAACAGGTTTTTCAGTCTGGTTAGGTTCCCAAGACAGCAGTAAGTAGACAGGAGCCTGAACTACAAAGCTTGAAGCCAGATTCAGATGTGACTCCAACCTTGACAAGGATTGTGGCCATTAGCCTTTAAAAAGAATGCTCTGTGGCAGGGGTCTCAAACTCAATTTACCTTAGGGCCAGTGCCAGTCCTCAAATCCTCAAATCCTCCCAGCAGGCCAATAATGTCACTCATGCCACCCAGAACCTGCCCCCCAAAACTCCGCACCACCAAACTCTGCCCCCCACCTGCCTAAGGCTCTGGGAGGGAGTTTGGGTTGGGGGAGGAGGTCTGGGGTAGAGGATTGAGGTGCAGGGTGCAGGCTCTGGGAGGCAGTTTGGGTGCAGAAGGGGTGAGAGGTTGGGCTCTGGGAGGGAGTTTGGGTGGGGGAGGAGGTCTGGGGTGCAGGCTCTGGGATGGAGTTTGGGTGCTGGGTGCAGGCTCTGGGCTGGGGCAGGGGATGGGGGTGAAGGAGGAGGGGGGGGTGGAGTTGCAGGGTCTGGGAGGGGTGCAGGCTCTGGGAGCGAGTTTGGGGGCGGGAGGAGTATGTGGGGAGGGGGGGTGGGATGCAGGCTCTGGGAGGGGGTCAGAGGGTGTGACGCTTACATGGAGCTCCAAGGTGGGGCAGGCCAGGGGGCCTCCATGCACTGCTGCCCCCAGGCACCGCCCCCGCAGCTTCCCATTGCCCCAGGGGCACTCGGGGTGGGGGCAGTGCGCGAAGGCACAGCCCCACCTCACCCCAGGGCCACAGAGAGGGGACGGCAGCCACGTGAAGCGAGCAGGTAGGAAGACACTCAGCTCCACTGCGCTGCTGGTGGTGGGCGGGGCCCCAGGCCATTTTAAATCGCCCGGGGGATGTGCAGGGTGGGGGAGTGCCAGGGGGCAGCAGGCAGGGCCAAGGGAGAGACCCGGCCCCAAAATTGCTGGAGCCCTGCGTGGGCCACAGATGGCCCATGGGCCGGGGCTGTGAGACTCCCGGTCTATGGTCAGCGGTATTAGATGTCATAGAAAAAGTTACCGTCGACTAAGACATTCGTAGACAACACTAGAAACTGCGCTATCAGAGAACTGTGTGTTTAAGAATTTTGAAGGCCTAAAAAGTAAAAACATTGTTATGGAAAACATCAAGAACCTTCCCAAGATATGCAGAGACTGAAAAGTGTATATCTTGGTATATAAAATGATGGTTAGCACTTTATAGTTAAATTAGATATGGAAGGATGCACGGAGCACCCATTTTCCATGACTTTCTCCTCTCCTAGCCTGTCCAAAAAGAATTACAAGCAGAAGCTAATGTCCAGGGCTGTCCTTACCATGAGGCCAACTGAGGCAGCCGCCTCAGGTGCCAGACTGGGGGGGGGCACCGCTAGGACCCATAGTGTAGAAAATTGTGTCAACTGCTGGTGCATATGTATTCTCTCTGCTCTAGATGCACAGAGATGTTGGAGTGCTGTGCTGGAGGAAGGAGGGCACAAGAGACATAATAGGCAGGCAGAAGAAAAGGTGAGAGAGAATAACAGAAAGCAGCAGGAGCTGCAGGGAGAGAGAGGAGGAGGAGCCTCTTATGTATCTCTCTAGCACCCCCAGGAGCCTGGACTGATTAACAGCAGCTTCTCAGGGAGCTTCCTGTTTCCTGCTGCTTCCCTGAACCCACTTGAGGAGAACAGGCAGTCAACTGAAGTAGCAGGAGCCAGTTAGCCCTTAAGATGCTGATATCTTCCCTCACTCAGGCCCTGCTACCAGCCTGCTTATTTGTCCCCTTCAACTGAGTGTTGAGAGCCACTGTAGCCGGCACAGAACAGCAGTCATGAGTGAAAGAAGAAAATGCTCCTCTGGGGCAGCATTCAGAAAAAGAAAGAAAGCAAAGGAAGCTTTTCTATCTAAGCAGGAAGGAGCTCTCCTGAGATACATAGACACAAATGTGCACAGTGAGCCTTCCAGCCCCAGTGAGGATGTGAGTGGTGAGGAGATGCCCAATCTTCCAGTTAGTCAGAGTGCAGGTGACCTGGCAGCCACTGTAGCATCCATATTTCCATCTCAAATGGATGTATCCATGCACATTCCTGAAGAAAAGTGTAGATCAGAGAAGAGTGTGATGGAGACGCAAGAAACAGCTGCTGCTGAGTTTAGTTCCTTAAGTCTAGATGATCCAGGACCATGGACCCACTTGAGCAGTAGCCTGAGGGACTTCCTTGTACTGCATGGGCCATAGCAAGTGAAAAACGTCATGTTCCCCAAAGACAATGAAAATAGAAGTTTCCATCCAACACACTACTGGCGTGAAATCCCCAATGGTGACAAAATGGAGAAGCCATGGCTTATGTACTCAAAAACCCAGAATGCTGCATACTGTTTTTGTTGCAAACTTTTCCAGTCTAATGTTCCAGCCCCATTGGGTTCTACAGAAACAAAGGACTGGAAAAATCTGGCTAGAAGTCTGGAATGCCACGAGAAGGCAGCAAATCAACAGAGAGCATTCCATAGGTGGAAAGAGCTTGAGATGAGACTAATGTTAAAGGCCAGCATAGATGACCAGCATCAAGAGAAGATTGCATCAGAGTCTCTTTACTGGCAAAATGTTCTGAAAAGGCTCATTGCCATTGTGAGAATGCTTGCTACCCAAAACCTAGCACTGCATGGCACTTCAGATCAGCTGTATGTGGAGCTGATGGCTGAATTTGATGCTGTACTCCAGGAGCATCTAAGAAGAGTCACCACCCAAGAAATGTACACACACCACCAATTTGGAAAAACACTTCAAAATGAGATCATACAGTTACTGGCAACAAAAGTCAAACAGAAGATTGTGGCAGATCTGAAGTCAGCAAGATATTACTCTATTATTCTGGACTGCATACCTGACATCAGCCATACGGAACAAATGACTTTAATGGTGCGTTCTGTAACAACAGAACCTAGTGAAAATGTCCCTGCAATGGTGACTGTCAGAGAGCATTTTCTAGAATTTATTGACATTGATGATACTACAGGAGCTGGTCTGACAAATGTGCTTCTTAAAAAGCTGGAAGATATGAGAATTGCGATAGATGACATGAGAGGTCAGGGCTACGATAATGGTGCCAACATGAGAGGAAAGAACAGAGGAGTGCAGACACCAATCCGAGAGTTAAACCCTCGTGCTTTTTTTGTCCCATGCAGTTCTCATTCATTGAACTTAATGGTCAGTGATGCAGCATCAGCTTCCAGTGAGGCTGCTGAATTTTTAAATGTAAATCAAAGCATCTATGTATTTTTCTCTGCATCAAGTCATGGATGGCAAATTTTGAAGCAACATCTGGGAACATCCTCTCTGACACTGAAACCACTGAGTGCCACATGATGGGAAAGTCGAGTGGCGGCGATAAAGCCTATCAAACACCAAATTGGGAAGATAGATAATGCCATAGTTGCCATTATGGAGGATAATGCTATGACAGGAGCTTTTCGTGGGAGAACAATGGCAGAGGGAAATGGAATCACCAGAAACATACATAGCTTCAAATTTCTGTGTGGCTTAGTGTTGTGGCATGACATACTGTCATGTTGTAAGCAAGAGACTCTAAGATGTTGACCTTGATATATCTGGAGCAATGGAACAACTGGACAAAGCAAAGTCATAGCTACAATCTTACCACTCAGATGAGGGATTTCAAAACGTTCTGAAGAGTGCACAGAAGTTGGCAGAGGAACTTCACACTGAAGCTATTTTCCCACCCATTCAAAAATACAAAAGAGTCACTGAAGAAGAAGACATTTTGATTACGAGGCATGGGATAATCCCATAAGAGACCCCAAACAACAATTCAAAGGTGAATTCTTTAACCAGGTGCTAGATTGTGCAATACAGTCAGTTGAAGAATGTTTCATGCAGCTCAAGGAACACAGCAGTATAGTTGGGATGTTGTATGATATTCCAAAACTCCTCACTATACCTGAAGAAGACCTACACCAGCAATGCAGGGCACTAGAGACAGTGTTGACACATGATGACATGCGCGATATTGATGTGAGTGATTTAGGTGATGAACTGAAAGCCCTTTCAAGACACATTTCAGCAGGATCAACTCCAAAGGCTGTTCTGGAATATATGTGCACAAATAAGATGACCACCCTCTTTCCAAATGCTTTTGTTGCTCTGCGCATACTTCTAATACTTTCTGTAACAGTTGCCAGTGGAGAATGCAGCTTCTCCAAGCTGAAGTTAATAAAAACACATCTATGCTCCACAGTGACACAGGAGAGGCTGGTCAGCCTTGCAACCATCTCAATAGAGCATGAGCTGGCCCAGACTGTGGACCTTCAGGAAGCAGTTCAAATCTTTGCAACCAAGAAGGCAGAATTGTGCCCTTTCAAAGTTTTTGCCCAAGTGAGGGGCCATGGGGGCAACATTTGAGCTCCCCGCCTCAGGTGCCAAAATGTTGTGGGTCAGCCCTGCTAATATCACTACAAGCACTGGCAACTCCTCTTCAGAGCGTCCACCTCCAGCTTTGAAGGGCCAGCCATGACATGGTCACCAAAGCCAGTACTGCTCCTAAGTGAGTCTTTCTGCTGGGCAGGAAGGGAACTCAAAGCTTAAAACACAGAGGGGAAAGGACATCCCTGGGACATTCATTGAACTGCAGAGTTGAGTGCTGTTTTCACCACAGATCCTTTGGATCCACTGGATTTGTAGATGGACTCCTGCATGCACTGCAAGCCCCTCATCTTTGAAGGGACCATCAGGCGAGCAGACAACAAGATTCACTTTATGGAGATAATGAATTAATTTTTTCCCTCCAGCTGTGTTTTCCATGGGATCATGAGGACCATGAAACCAACTATTCAGTGGAAGCACAGAACTGCAAAATACATTCCAATATAAAATGGGGTCCTTTAGGGACTCCTAGAGTCAGTGCTGCAAAGACTGCATATTGGTTCCTAGAGCTACAGAGTACATTATTAATTATTGTTATTAACATAGGAATTGTCATTCTACGTCAGGCTCATGGTCCACCTTGTCCATAGTCCTCCTGTCTGTGTACAGTGGCCAGCACCAGATGCTTCAGAGGCAGATACAACAAACACCACTGTAGGCAGATGTGGGATACCCTCCCCCACCCCGCCTGTCCATGGAGACCTCCAAATTCTGACTAGTGAGAGATTGATTTGACCCCTGAAGCATGAGGTTTTTATCCCTTCCAAAACACTTTTTTTTTTTTGCATTAAGTGTAATAACTTTGGCTATTCTTGTTATCTATACAAACAATTTCAGTTTATATTGTGGTAGCACCCAACATATGCAAAGTGTTTTGAAAGCTATAGGCAGATGGACTCTCTCCAAAGAGCTCATGTTCTAATGCTAGTCATGGCACAACATGAGGCAGTTAAAATAGGAAGGGAAGACAGGAGTAGAGGCAGATGAAGGTTACAAAGTAAGGCCACATGATTCCTTAGTTATTATGCACATTTATTCTGACAAAACATATGTTCCCTAATGTGTACAAGACTTCCCCCAGCCCCCTAAAAGCCCCTTCAAAAGCACAGTACTCCCTTACACCTGCCAATCTATACACTACTGTTGTAGCCATGTCGGTCCCAGGATATTAGATACAAAGTGGGTGAGGTAATATCTTTTATTGGACCAACGTCTGTTGGTGAGAGAAACAAGCTTTCGAGCTAGACAGCGCTGAAGAAGAGCTCCGTCTAAGCTCAAAAGCTTGTCTCTCTCACAACAGAAGTTGGTCCAATAAAAGATATTTCCTCACCCACCTTCTCTCTCTAACCTGCTGTTCTAGTCCACTGTCTAGCCATCCTTCAATGTTGTCCAACCTTCCTTCCCACCCCTATCCTGCCAACCTTTGGCCTCTCTTCACTTGGCAACTACATGCAACTCATCCTGTGAACCCTCCTCATGCTGCTTTGACTATCAATCTCCTCCCTCAGCACAAGTTCCTTTCCCTTCCTTCCCCCTCTTCCATTGCTCTCATGTCCCAGGCTCCCAATGGGGCAGAGGCTGTCACCATTCCTATCCTCTGCATACCTCTATAGTGAAAAGACAGCTGGCAATGTCTCTCAGGCAGAATTCACCCTCACGAGGTGCAAGGAGAGGCATTCCTGATTCATGTGGTGCCAAGGGGATCCACTTGGTCCTTCTCTTGTCCAATCCCTCTCCTCATGAGGAGGTTATCACAGAAAAAAACTGCAAAATCTCAGATTCTAGTTCAGCTATAAAGCAGCAGGAGAGGAACTTGTTCCTTGGGCAAGGTTTCTGCCACCTGCTACCCTACCATGCAGGTGCCTGGATCCTGGCTGGGGGACAGGGGATTACCCCAGCAGAGCTCCTCTGCCCCATGCCCCACTGATGCATCTGTGCTTGCTGCGACTGAAATTTCTGGCTTCTAACAGATTGTCCCTCACCTTTGTGATATTATGATCCTAAACTATTCTGACATATTACCAGAAAAACAGACTAGGAAAAGAAATAGCAAATGGTCATAGCCAACAAAGTCGGAAGAAACGGTGAAGAGCAACATTCCATAAATATGCCATTGGCTGTGGCACCTGTAAGAAATTTGTTAAAGTGGCACATGCAAAAAGTAATAGAAAAATCCACTGCACACTAATTTTCTTTTTTTCCATCTTAAATCTGTCATAATTAAAAGGGGAACGTATGCCTGAACAGTTAGCAATGGGATGGTTTAGTTGTTTTCATTTTATAAATTTCACTTGATGCAGAACTTCTGTGAGTGATCTGCTTCTTTATTTGTGATAATATTCTAGAAGCAATGATGCAGATCAGTTTGTTTTGGCTTTGGCTTGCAGTTCGAATATGACTCAGTCCTTGCAGTTTAAATAGGACCTATTGAAAGGTTTATATTAGTGATTCCAAGCAATACCTCTGATGCATCCTGGGAATTATATATAAAGCACAATTTAAATGGTAAAATGATATTACTGAGAAAAAAGACTTTTAAGAAAAGCATAGTAATTATATTTGGCTGTTTTATGGATGGAATATAATGTGATCAGTAAACTATTATGGTTTGCAGTAATTAATGTTTTATGTTATTTAAATGATTCACTAAAGTTGGTAGGACATAGGGTGCACATTTTTTATTTATATTAGACAATTTTTTCTTAGCATTTTACAGAAGGTGTAAACTCTGGGAATAAGAAAATACTAATCAACACTGATCTGTAGAGTTTTAGTATGTTGGCATTTATATTTTAAGAAGTGAAGGAGTATCTATATCTGGGATTTTCAAAAGCACCTAAGTGAGTTAGGTGCCCAAATTCCACGGATGCAATGGAAATTGTGCATCTAATTTCCTTGGGCTGTGTAAAAAAATCCCAATCTATAAAGTACAATTTTCTGGGCAACTTTTTTTTCAGGTTACTCTGCATTGAATGGATCATATTTCAATCATATATTTAGATTTTTAGAGTGGTTATTCTAGATTTACACTGGTTAACTGAGATCAGAATCTAACCCACTACAAGTCTGATGCAAAGCCCATTGACATTAGTGGAAAGACTCCCACTGGCTTCAATGGGCATCGTGCAGCACCTCTGGTCAGAAACCCATTGTGCACCCCACATAAGAGTGATTAGGAGCAATGGGAAGCTGACCCCCCAGACTTGCGACACAAGCAATTCTATGACACATTTCTATTATAAACTAATATTTATCCCTATTACTGTCACAGTTTCTTCCAGTAAATATTGAGTTCAACCCTAATTCAAAGGCTCTACTTTTGAGGCAAGACTTAAAGTCTATGAGTCTATGAGATGGAGATTTTGGAGAAAACAGGAACATTTACTGCACCATAAAATATGCTGTCATAACTATAAAGGGAAGGGTAACAGCTGTCCTGTGTACAGTACTATAAAATCCCTCCTGGCCAGAGACTCCAAAATCCTTTTCCCTGTAAAGGGTTAAGAAGCTCAGGTAACCTGGCTGGCATCTGACCTAAAGGACCAATAAGGGGACAAGATACTTTCAAATCTTGGGGTGGGGGGAAGGCTTTTGTTTGTGTTCTTTGTTTGGGAGAGTGTTCGCTCTTGGGACTGAGAGGGACCAGACATCAATCCAGGTTCTCCACATCTTTCTAAACAAGTCTCTCCTATTTCAAACTTGTAAGTAAATAGCCAGGCAAGGCGTGTTAGTTTTCCTTTGTTTTCTCAACTTGTAAATGTACCTTTTACTAGAGTGTTTATCTTTGTTTGCTGTACTTTGAACCTAAGACTAGAGGGGAGTCCTCTGAGCTCTTTAAGTTTGATTACCCTGTAAGGTTATTTCCATACTGATTTTACAGAGATGATTTTTACCTTTTTCTTTAATTAAAAACCTTCTTTTTAAGAACCTGATTGATTTTTCCTTGTTTAAGATCCAAGGGGTTTGGATCTTGATTCACCAGGAGTTGGTGGGAGGAAGGAGGGGAATGGTTAATTTCTCCTTGTTTTAGATCCAAGGGGGTTGGATCTGTATTCACCAGGAGTTGGTGGGAGGAAGGAGGGGAATGGTTAATTTCTCCTTGTTTTAAGATCCAAGGGGTTTGGATCTGTATTCACCAGGGAATTGGTGAAGGTCTCTCAAGGCTACCCAGGGGAGGAAATTAGCCTTGGGATGGTGGCAGCGGACCAGAGCTAAGCTGGTAGTTAAGCTTAGAAGTTTTCATGCAGGCCCCTACATTTGTACCCTAAAGTTCAAAGTGGGGATACAGCCTTGACATGGTGGCAGAGCGGTGGGATCATTTTAAACCCAAAAGCCAGTAAGATTTTTTTTTCCTTCTAGCTGCTTGGAAAGCCGAGCTGGAAGTAGATGCATATCTTATCTCTCCTTGCCGGAAGGCAGAGATGTTAAGTTTTTTTAACAAGGTCCTTTGTTAAGAGAAGTGTTCAAATGAGCAAACAAAAGACAAGGTAGAGGGAATTTACAAGCTGAATTGTTTTTTGTTTTTTTTCTTTTTACATCCTCGGGAGTAGCTACTTAGAAAGTCTCTGTTAACTCAGCAGCAGCCAGAGATGAGAGCTTCCCAGTTTCAGTCAACTGCAGAGGGGGTGACCCAGCACAAGAAAACAGGAAAATGACTACAAAAGAAGAAAAAGCCAAAGAGGAGGCCCACAAGAGAGCTATGGAGCTGAAAGAAAAAGAGATAGAGCTGAGAGACAGAGAAGAGAAAGCCAAAGAGGGGGCCCACAAGAGAGAGAGATGGAGCTAAAAGAAAGAGAAGAAAAAGCCAAAGAGGAGGCCCACAAGAGAGAGATGGAGCTGAAAGAAAAAGAGATGGAGGAGAGAGAAAAAGAAAGGAAGCATGAACTGGAAGTAGCAAAGGCTAAGCAGGATGCACCAGCCAATCCTAACAACCCCCCTCCAGGTACCACTTCCCATCCCAGAAAATTCCCCACCTACAAGGCAGGCGATGATACTGAGGCCTTCTTAGAAAATTTTGAAAGGGCCTGCCTTGGATACAGCATCGCTGCAGACCAGTACATGGTAGAGCTGAGGCCGCAGCTCAGTGGACCCTTAGCAGAGGTGGCGGCTGAAATGCCTAAGGAACACATGAACAGTTATGAACTTTTTAAAAACAAGGCCAGACTCAGAATGGGGCTAACACCTGAGCATGCCCGTTGGCGGTTCAGAGCCCTAAAGTGGAAACCCGATGTGTCATTTACCCGGCATGCCTACCACATTGACAAAAATTGTGATGCCTGGGTATCAGGAGCAAATGTTAAATCTCTGGAAGATCTGGTTTCCCTAGTAAAAATGGAGCAGTTTTTAGAGGGTGTTCCTGAGGAAATAGAAAGGTACATCCTAGATAGGAAGCCCAAAACTGTAACTGAGGCGGGGGAGATTGGAGCCAAATGGGTGGAGGTGGCAGAAAAGAAAAAAACTAGTAGCAGTTGGAACGAATATCAGAAGGGGCAAGCCGAAACAAAACCTTACCACCGGGGACAACCCAAGGCCCCACCCACATCCCAAGGGAAACCCCAGACGCCTTCTCACCCCACCACACCAGTCTCCACCAACCAACATCTCCCCGGTGATACCTTAGCAGGGTGATGTTTTACATGTAATGAACTGGGACATATAAAGGCTCACTGCCCCAAGAACCCCAACCGATTACAGTTCATTACACCCCAATCACACCAAAGATCCCCAGACCCAGATGCCTCTCTCATACCCTCGGAGCGAAGGGAAACCTTGAGAGTGGGCGGAAAGAAGGTTATCGCTTTGAGGGACACTGGGGCACAAGTGTCAACTATCCACCAATCCCTAGTGGACCCCAAACTCATCAACCCGGAGGCTCCAGTGACAATTCAACCCTTCGTGTCACAGTCTGTAACCTTGCCTACAGCCACGTTGCATGTCCAGTACAAGGGCTGGTCAGGAATGTGGACTTTTGCGGTCTATGACAATTATCCCATTCCCATGCTGCTGGGGGAAGATTTGGCCAACCATGTGAAGCTAGCCAAGAGGGTGGGAATAGTCACCCGCAGCCAGGCTAAGCAAGCTTTCACCCCCATCCCTGTTCCTGAGCTGTCCACCAGGGCCCCGTCTGTGTTACCAGAGACCCAAACAATGGTGGTGGAACCGGATCCCCTGCCAACGACTGCCACAGCCGTAGTGGATCCAATCCCAGAGACCCAGCCAAAGTCAGTCCCAGAACTGGAACTGGCAATGCAACCAGCACCAGAACCATTGCCAGCACTGAGTCCAGCGCTTGCAAACCCGTCTACAACTCCAATGTCAGAGGGCACCAGCGAGCCTGACCTGGCGGAAGCAGCAGATAACCCTACCCAAGAGGCTCAGCCAGAGCCTGAGATACCACATAGTGCACCAGCGGACAGCGGTTCACAGTCAATGGAAACAGCCCCAGCACCTGCATCACTTCCAGAGGGACCAAGCCCCAGTCCACAGTCCAAGGAGGAACTAATGTTTCCAGCATCAAGGGAACAGTTCCAGGCCAAGCAGGAAGCAGATGACAGCCTTCAGAAAGCTTGGGCGGCGGCGCGGAGTACCCCACCGCCTCTCAGCTCTTCTAACCGATCCCGGTTTGTTGTAGAACAAGGACTTTTATACAAGGAGACTCTTTCTGGTGGGCACCAGGAAGACTGGCATCCTCAAAGACAGTTGGTAGTTCCCACTAAGTATCGGGTAAAGCTCTTGAGCTTAGCCCATGATCATCCCAGTGGCCATTCTGGGGTGAACAGAACCAAAGACCGGTTGGGGAAGTCCTTCCACTGGGAGGGAAGGACGTGGCTAATTATGTCCGGTCTTGTGAGGTGTGCCAACGAGTGGGAAAGCCCCAAGACCAGGTTAAAGCCCCTCTCCAGCCACTACCCATAATTGAGGTCCCATTTCAGCACGTAGCTGTGGATATTCTGGGTCGTTTCCCAAAGAAGACACCCAGAGGAAAGCAGTATGTACTGACTTTCATGGATTTTGCTACCCGATGGCCAGAAGCAGTACCCTTAAGCAACACCAGGGCTAAAAGTGTGTGCCAGGCATTAGCAGACATTTTTGCCAGGGTAGGTTGGCCCTCCGACATCCTTACAGATTCGGGAACTAATTTCCTGGCAGGGACCATGGAAAACCTGTGGGAAGCTCATGGGGTGAATCACTTGGTTGCCACCCCTTACCACCATGAAACCAATGGCCTGGTGGAGAGGTTTAATGGAACTTTGGGGGCCATGATACGTAAATTCATAAATGAACACTCCAATGATTGGGATCTAGTGTTGCAGCAGTTGCTTTTTGCCTACAGGGCTGTACCACATCCCAGTTTAGGGTTTTCACCATTTGAACTTGTGTATGGCCGCGAGGTTAAGGGGCCATTACAGTTGGTGAAGCAGCAATGGGAGGGGTTTACGCCTTCTCCAGGAACTAACATTCTAGACTTTGTAAGCAACCTCCAAAGCACCCTCCGACACTCTTAGGCCTTGCTAAAGAAAACCTAAAGAATGCTCAGGAAGAGCAAAAGGCCTGGTATGATAAACATTCCAGAGAACGGTCCTTCAAAGTAGGAGACCAAGTCATGGTCTTAAAGGTGCTCCAGGCCAATAAAATGGAAGCGTCGTGGGAAGGACCATTCACGGTCCAGGAGCGCCTAGGAGCTGTTAACTATCTCATAGCCTCCCCCACCTCCAACATAAAGCCTAAGGTATACCATGTTAATTCTCTTAAGCCCTTTTATTCCAGAGAATTAAACGTTTGCCAGTTTACAGCCCAGGAAACAGATGACGCGGAGTGGCCTGAAGGTGTCTACTACGAAGGAAAAAAGGATGGTGGCATAGAAGAGGTGAACCTCTCCACAACCCTTGGACGTCTGCAGCGACAGCAGATCAAGGAGCTCTGCACAAGCTTTGCACCAATTTTCTCAGCCACTCCAGGACGGACCAAACGGGCATACCACTCCATTGACACAGGTAATGCTCACCCAATTAGAACTCCACTCTACCGGGAGTCACCTCATGCCAAAACTGCTATACAAAGGGAGATCCAGGACATATGCACTATTCTCTGTCCAGTGTTACACTAGGCTACTTTTCCTAATAACACAAAGAACCTCGTTCTATTGTCTAGGCAGTTTCAACTCTTTCCACTAAGTTGAAATTTGTGAACTGAGTATGAAAACTTTTCTCTCTCACCAACAGAAGTTGGTCCAATAAAAGATATTACCTCACACACACACACACACACACACACACACACACACACACACACACACAGACAAAGCTATATGCATAGATACCATGTTGCTTTAGAGCTTTGGTACTATACATATATTAATGTAAGTTTGTTGCACAGAATGATGAATATTTGGGACGGACAGTTCAACTTCTATGAATCTAACCTCTGGAATGAAGATAAACATTTCACTTTGAGGCTCAATTTGTCTCACATAGAAGTGTTTAACACCAGCACTGAGTGAAGAGAAATCTTGCTTTCTCCCTGCTATTGCCCAGGGTGAATTTATAGATACGAGAAATTTCCAGTTAAAGAGTTTAGTTTTCAACAGTTTACACTGCAGCTATTCGTTGCCAATTTGTTTCACCATAGAATTGAATCCAGTGTAACTGAAGACATTTCTGCCTTTGTATCTGCAGGTCTATTAACTTTGGGCAATTACTCTGCAAACAGGTGACAATTCTTCTATGGGAGTTATTGAATTCTAATGCTGAAAACAGTGCACCAATAATGAAAGGTCAGTAGAAGAACACAACAGATCAGCTTCACTCTGACTGTTCCTGTGAGATGGCTAAGAAGTACTTCAAATGAATTATTTGTTAAGGAAAATAAATGTTTGATATTGCCTGACATTCTTTAGGTCTGGAATTCTTGAAGACAATTTTCAGTAGTATTTAAATTTTCTGTTTGGGGGAAAATTAGAAACATGAACTACTAATTGGTGGGTCAATTTATCTGGGGGAATTATTGAGATGTCTTTGTGGAATTTATTGACTTTTACAAGAACTCCCAACTAATTAGCAAACTGGAACATTGATAGATTATAAAATGCTCGCTCAACCCATTCTCATTTTTTATTCATTCAGCTTTGTTTGACTGAATAACTTCTACTCTTCAAATACATATAGTATTGACTGGCTGTCTAAGGATTTGATAACATGATTCATTTTGACAAAAAACTATTATGGTATGTCTTGGCTATATTTGACCTAGTTGTTGGCGAAGTGCAGGTTGTTCATTGAGATGGTAAAAAAAACCCAACAACAACCCAAAACAAAACATAAGACACACCATTACAGGGGTGGGTTTGCAATGAATGGAGAGATTTGTTTTCCATCATTCACATTCTTAGTTCTGAAGTACAAGTTGGGATGAAGTGTAAATGTTACTGTGCCTCGAAGAAGTGAAAAAAAAAAGTGAAGAGAATTTTTCCTTACGATCTTACCTTTGTCTTAGGGCCAAACCTGATCTCTGTGCATAACCCAAGCCAGATTACGTGCAGAGAAAGTACATTGGAGGTTAGGGGGAACAGAATCCCAGCCCACGGAGAGGGCATAGAAAACCCTTCTAGCCTCTTTGTGGCTGCTATTACAGCTCCAGGGATGGAGTAATGCCCCAAGCCTGATACTTAAGCCTCACAAAGGGTGTTAAGCTAATGGATTCATGTAGTTGTGGACCAACTGGACAGACTCCCCCACCCCACTCACTTCCCCTGCATGACTCTTAAATCCCCTATCTCTGAGTCCAACATAAAGTGTGCTTGAAGCTGGGCTATGCATCTCCTGCCCCTTCTGTGTGCTAGTTTCACAGTGTTCATTCAGGGCTTTTTGCAGCCTTTTCTTGAGCTGGAGGGTTTTGCTCTCAAGCAATATGTTAACTCATTCTTTTACCCTGCACAACAAAAAACAAAAGGTCTGAGCTCTGTGTATTACTAACACATTTTATAATGAAATCACAGCATAATCCCCAAACAGTAACACTGCCTGTCAAATCTGCCCTCGGATACAGGCACACAACTGCCATTGAAATCAACAGGAGATGTGCCTGTGTATCTGAGGGCAAAACATGACCTCTTGACAATTATTAGACAGGAAAACAGTGCATAAAACAGCCTCTTTTTAAGGAGCTAACATGCTTCTTCAAGAACATTGATTGTAGCTTGTCAGAAACTGTGGATAAAACAGAAAATCCCTTGAGTAACTATTATTTATGGACAAGGTCTTGAAGAGGAAAAAGATTTATTCAATTTGAAAACCTTCATAGCTTTAATGGTCCACTGTAGAATGTTGCACTGGTCCTTTTTTTCCTGAATATTTTTTAGATCTTTATTTTATTTGTATTATTTGTATTCTTTTTTCCCCCCTCTTATGTAGCACAACACAGCTTTGGTCATGTTGCCTCTTTTGTTTATTATCACATCAGTAGTGAAAATAGGGTTTATTAAATTAAGTTTCCTCTGATGGCTGGATGACTGCCCTTGCATCAACAAAAATAAATTTATTGGGAGAATCATCACACATTATTTTTTATTACAAAAATATCGAAATCACCCAAGGGTGCTGGAACAGTTTGTATAGTGGGGGTGCGGAGAGCCATTGATTGAACCAAACTGTAAACCCTGATGGAAACCTCTTCAAGCCAGGGGTGTGGCAGCACCGCCAGCACTTCTAGTTCCAGCACCTATGAAATCAGCAAAGTTGTGGTGTTTAACAGCAACAAAAATAGGGCTTTGAATCTGAAGAGAATTTCCCACAAGTTAGAACAGCTTTAAGGAAGGTCAAATGTTGCCTCTAACCTGCTTGGAAGTATCCTATCAACATTTAGAATTTGATCCTTCAAACCTTTATGCACATGAATAGTCCTATCAAACTCAATGGGACTACTGACAGGAGTAAACTTACTCACATGCATAAGCATTTGCAAGATCGATTCCTTAAAGACTAGCACAAATATGAAATAATGTCACAACTTTGTGCCAGGTAGAAACATCTATATACAACCCTACTCACAAAGGAGAAACAGTCATCTATAATATATAAAAATATCACCTGTAACAGTGAAGGAGACTCAAAGCCAGAAATATTATAAGGTAAGAGAAATATTTATTTTAATTTTGCACAAGAACGAGCTTATACTGAACAAATTCAATCAAGAAATAGTAAGTGCAGTAAAACAAGGAAATATAGATGACTTTCCCCATCAGAAAACGTTAAGTAGCCATGCCAGTGCATCACTTTTTTTACAATAACTTATATCTTTTTTCAGAGCATGTACTGTACATAACACATCTTAGCTGCTATATTCTTTGTTCCTGAAGACATCCTCCCTTTATTCAAATTTCTGCTAGAGTCTGCAGTGAGCAATCAAACAAAATTTGTGCAGATTCAAATATTATTAGGTAAAAATCTCTGTGCCTATTGAAGTGTTGGACTTTCAAAGCTTCAGTAGGCTCAATGATCACTTCTATTTGTCTCTCGATCTTGACATCGTTAGGTACAATGTTACAATGTGTCACTTTACCACTAACCTAATATTCTGCATAATGATGCCAGACACATAAATAGCCAGAAGTTGAGCCTGACCTCAAAGAAAGGTTTACACATCTGAGCTTTTCTCCAGTTCCATAGATTTCATTCTGACTCAGGTAATTGAAAGCTCACTCAATTCAGAACATTTCTGCACTTTAGATGGACAAAACTGATGTGATTTCAGTTTTAGCTTTATACAATTTTTGGTCTAAAGGTCTTTTTGTGAAGGAAAATTCTGTAACCAGAAACTGCTTGTGAGACACGGTTGTTAGCTTCACAGTTCCTGAAGGCACTGTGGATCCACTGAGCAACAAACATGACCATTCTGTGAGAGGGGGAGGAAGGGGGAAAGAAGAGAGATTTAAATGGTTAGTATTTTGTAAAGTCAAATTAACAATCAGAATGACCATTTGCAAATACCTGCCCAGTAGAAGAACATTTCTAAATAAATGTGTAAACTGTTTATTTTTTTAGCTCTTTCTATCTTCACTTCAGTCCCATACTCTATGTAAAAGGAATCTAATGATTTCACTCACTAATCAGTATGTAATCCATATCATAAAACTAAGACATAGAATTGAAGTCATTTCGCAATATGCTATTTATTTCACATGGATCAGGATTTGGCCTAGTGTGCTCAATAAAGATGGCAAAGAGGACAAGGCATTAGAAGTTTTATTTAGATTTGACACAGGGGACCACGAGTTTTATTTAGCATTGAATATCTCAAGTTAATACTTTCAGGCTGTAACACTGTCAAAGGTTAATCTTTGAAGTTTCCCCTCCAGATCTTAGTATAGACATATTTCTATGAACATTAGCAATTAATGGAACAGGTTGCCTAGAAAAGTGATTAAAGTATTGAAGAAAAGATATATGTTGCATTTCCACCTCTTCTCCTCAGTAGGACTCTTAATGCAGATAGTGCATATAATTTTTAAATTACTGTAAATATATTTAGTCCATTGAAGAGTAGGGCTGATTAAAGATCAGGGATGTAAGAATCATTCATTCATTTTCTTGACTGTATGTGGCAGGAGACTAGACAACCATGGCAGAAATCCTAGAGTTCACCGTCTTTACTTGTGATTTGAAATGGTTTTGTGGCTAAGTCAGCTTTAGCTGATGCCTGGCTTTCTGAATTCTTAAAGGATTTTGTGTAAACCTATTTTGCAGTAGCTTGGTTAGAGAAGCTTATCCTAAAGCTTTGACCTGCCATGTGATGTACTGCTAGAAAACAGTGAAACGAAGCAGTACAAATGAGACACACAGTAGTATGGTATTTATATTTTGTGCTACAGACTCAAAACTATACAAGCTGTGCTATGGTACTCGCCTTGTTTGCTTGGATTAGACTGCTTGGATGGAAAACAAAGCTAAAATACTTACAGTACTGTCAAAAAAGAACATAGTGTTGGAAAGAAACAAAATAGGTTTTGTTCTTTGAGGAACAAATAGTACATGTTAATTATTAAGAGTCTGTGGCTCTCATTATACTGTTATGCCTTGTGATATTTGAAAATTCGTAACATAGAATTATAGAATCATAGAATATCAGGGTTGGAAGAGATGTCAGGAAGTCATCTAGTCCACCCCCCCGCTCAAAGCAGGACCAACACCAACTAAATCATCCCAGCCAGGGCTTTGTCAAGCTGGGTTTTAAAAACCTCTAAGGATGGAGATACCATCACCTCCCTAGGTTACCCATTTCAGTGCTTCACCACCCTCCTAGTGAAATAGTTTTTCCTAATATCCAACCTAGACCTCCCCCACTGCAATTTGAGACCATTGCTCCTTGTTCTGTCATGGAAAACCTAAGGATAAATGGTGAATCTAGTTTAAACAGGCACAATGACTATTTGGCATTTCTGTTTCTGACTATCCTAAAAGGAAAGGATTACACTAATGTCCATCCGGTAGTTGGAATAATGTGGAGTATACTATCTTAGCTGGTTTCCTCTGTAGATCTTAGAATGGATTCTGACATGAGGCATCGTGAGTCCATGGAGCTTGGCATATATATTACTCATATAGGATCAAATCATGATCCGAGTTTACAAGGCAACAATTGGTACCAGTAGCCCATAGCTCTGTATAAACTGGTTGTAAAATAGAGAGACCAGTCTTGGACCACAAGAGGGTAGAATAGATGGGACATGTTCCATAACTGACAACCAGTGGAATTTATACAAATAAGCTCCTTCTACACGCCCAGGCATCTCACCAGTATGGGATTCTGGTCCTGTTTCTTCTTCCAAGTGGAGCTTTAGGTGGTACTCTAGTCCTATGGGATGGACATGCAGGGCCGGCACAACCCATTAGGCGACCTAGGTGGTTGCCTAGGGTGCTACAATTTGGGGGTGGCGACCGCGGCAGTATTTCTGTGGGGGCCAGCATTTCGGGGCGGGACCTTCCGCTGCCTAGGGTGGCAGAAAAGCTGGAGGTGCTCCTGTGGACATGGGATGATATCTGAAATTATTTGGGAGGGTTACAGATCTCCATCCCAATGGATCCTGCTCTCTCTCTCTCTCCCCTCCACCTGGCTGGTCACCTCTGTTGTGGAACTGCTACAGGTCATTCTTCAGTTATACATAATAGAAAAAACAGTTTCCCTCATGTGTGTGTGTGTGTGTGTGTATAAAATGGAAACACTTTATTCTAACATCCCTTTTTTTACTTCTTTTAGAAGAGGCAGCTGAATTCACAGAAGCTTTTCACCATTAACCTTTCTTCTTGAGATAATGTGTGCCTTACCCCTGAGGAATATAAAAGGCCCAAATAATGTGGATTCTGCTGTCATTTTTAAACCATGGAAGAGCAGAATTTCCATTTTTGCCATTACAAAACTTAAAATATTTGGTCATCACAATCCTAAAGGAGAAAATAGCATTTCTGGTAATTTGATGCTCACTCTATAAAATATATTTCCTGTATGAGGTCAGATCTTACAGACCTTTGGAAATTATTTGACACTATAAGTATCTGCAAAATAGCAATGGGCTGGCAGGAGTAAGATCTGCCATCACAGTCAAAGCAAGATGTTTCTGTGGAAAGGATACATTTGTTCACTTGCTCAAGGTAAGATACAACATGGGCTATGATGCTGTGAGATTTCTGTCCTGCTGGCACATTTAAACCATCATCTGGTTCTTGAAAGCTCTGCACCACTGACAGGAGAGGCTGCAACTAAAGCTGAACATTTCACACTGCGAACTTTGAACAGTAAATGTAGAAACTGACTTCCCACTGACCAGACTAAATATATTAATATTTATAAGTTACAGAACCACCTGGTAAGAAGGCCTCTTGGCTTGATTTTTATGCTCTTTACCTTGCATTGGCAGAGGGTGCACTCTGTGCCGTGTTTAATCCATGAAGATCCAGTGAAGCGAATTACATTAATTTCATCCAGACACGTCTTAGTGATGTCATTACGAATGGTGTCTGCCTGGCAGGGGTCAGTGACGCAGCGTGGACAACACTCACTCTTGGGGAGTACACTGAATTCACATTCCACCTCTGGACAAGGCAAAGGCCAACAGTCAACTTCACCTTGCTATTTAAAAAAAAAAAGAACAAAGAGAGATCACTTTAGGTATTCTGTGTTGTGTCTGATGTATTATTACATGTTTTTATGACTCAATGTGTTGTCTCTTTCTGCTGTCTGATTCTCCCATGTGGCAGTATTTAAAAGACAGTGAAAAGAATTCTGATGCTCATTTCCTGTTGACAATACCAGAAATTACATAGAACGTGTATGTGTTTTAAAAAGCAGTGTGTCATTTTGGAGGGGTGTGGTGTTTTTGGAAGGGTGGATTGATTTAAATCAAAACAACTTAAATCACTGAATGTAATCAATTGAAATCAGCAATCAGGAAACTTGATTTAAATAAGGATGCATTCCTTATTTAACAGATTAATTTTTTACTTGTGATTTCTGTCTAGCTCTAGTTGGATGGAGATTCAAATTCAATTATAAATGAACCAAAACAGATTTTTTTTTATTTATTAAAAAAAACTACCTTAAATATGCTGGATACATAAGAAAAAAAGTTTATCAAAAAGTTCATTAAAATATATATTGCATTTAAAACTAACTGATTTATTTAAAAAAGGAAGTATTATCTGTAGTTAGTGAATTGAAATACATGTTTCTGGTCATCATGTCCTTCAAGATTTCAGAACTACTAGATTTCATCCTCTCACACCTAGTTTTTATTCATAGATTGGAAGAGGAAAATGAGTTTTCCTGCTTTTTCAACTCCCAATTGGTTTCTTAACTTTGAAGGAACTGGTCATTAAGCTGCACCAGTTGAATAAACTAGAATGAAGAAAATATTCTCTCTGCACCTGCTGAAGAGGCTATGGCTGTCAAAAGCTGGTTTACTTCAACAATCTTTAGTTCCACATGGCTAGCCAGGGACTTTCAACAGTTCAGTGGTTTGACTTTCTTTAAAACTTGGCTGCAAACAAGTACTACTTAATATTATTTTTTGAATTTAATTTAAATGATTTTAATAGGTTATAAGAGGTTTGAGCCTTAACATAGGTTGTCATTATTTCAAACGTAACTTCAAATAGGTTTATTTTTTAATAAACTAGTATTTAATTTAAATTAAAACAATGATTTATGTTAAAAAAATCCAATTTTTTTTAAATGATCAGTTTTTATCCACCCCAGTAAATGGACATATTTCTGCCTGCCCCTTCCCTTTTCATTTAAACATCTTATTTTGTCCCTGCTATATTAGGAAGAAAATGCTACTCAGACATGCTGTGGATGTACAAGCTCAATGTGCAGCCGAATGAATGCATTTTGGCTGCACAGGAGATCTGGAATGCCAAGAAGCCATGAAAGGGGGTAGAGTATTGAAATATGGACAGAGATGTCTGCTTCCTTGGTAGCAGGACCATATCTGGGAGAACAAATGCTGTGCTCGAGATGCAACCAATGTCATGCCACTGATCTCCACCAATGTAATCCACTGATTACAAAGGAAATAGTCCTGATTTATGGTAGGGTAAGTACAAGGATAATCAGGCCACAAGTATGTAAAACTGTCCTTGATATCATTGACCATGAGGTACTGTTGATCCACACTGGATTCTAACAGCATATAGAGGCTTGATCTAGAGTCACCCCCTTCTTTTCTTCTGAGGGACCTCAGAGGGTAGTGCCAGGTGATTGTTCATTTGCCTTCAGGGTCTTCTCATGCAAGGCTTTATAGGGTTCTGTTCTATCACCTATCCCATTCAGTGTGACTGAACAAGAAAATGGCAGATGAAATTCAGTGCTGGTAAGTACAAAGGAATGTACATTGGAAAACAATCCCAGCTGTACATATCAAATGATGATGTCTACATTAGCTGTTAAAACTCAAGAAAGAGATCTTGGTCTTATCATAGATAGTTCTCTGAAAACATGCACTCAGTGGGCAGCAGCTGTCAAAAAAGCTAACAGAATGTTAGGAACTATTAGGAAAGGGATAGATAATAAGACAGAAAATATCATAATGCCATCATATAAATTCATGGTACACCCACCCCTTGAACACTGGCTGGTAGCCCCATCTCAAAGAAGATATAGTCAAATTCACAAAAGTACAGAGAAGGGCAACAAAAATGATTAGGGGTATGGAATAGCTTCTATTTGAAGAGAGATTAAAAAGACTGGGAACGTTCATCTTGGAATAGAGATAACTGAGGGGGGATATGATAGAGGTCTATAAAATCATGGATGATGTGGCGAAAGTGATCGGAAGTTTTATTTCCCTTCACATACCACAGGAACCAGGGGTCACCCAATGAAATTAATAGTCAGCAAGTTTAAAACAAACATAAGGAAATACTTCTTCACACAGCCAAGTTGTGGAACTCATTGTCAGAGGATGTTGTGAAGGCCAAAAGCATGACTGGATTAAAAAAAAAGAATTAGATAAGTTCATGGAGGATGGGTCCACAAATGGCTATCAGCCAAGATGCTCAGGGACACAACCCCACACTTGAGGTGTCCCTAAACCTTTGACTACTAGCAATCGGGACTGGACAACTGGGGATGGATCACTCGATAAATTGCCCTGTTCTGTTCACTCCGTCTGAAGCATCTGGCACCAGCCACTGCCGGAAGAGAGGATAATGGGTTACGTGGACCTTTGGTGTGACCCAGTATGTCTATTCTTATGTTCTTACATGTTAGGGAAGTGCTCATTTGGGGAGTTAGCAAAGTGTTACAGGCTTTGATGCCTCCACTGTGTAGATGACAGCTTATATATCAATTTGACTGGACCATAGTACAGTTGAGCTTCTTATCCAGTGTCTATCCAACGGTGGGGCTTGGATGAGCATTAGCTGGATGAGGCATGACTAAAACCAAGAAGATGCTGCAGGTTTGGGGAAAGAACTGAAGATATGGCAGAGATTTTATCATTTCTATCAATTAAGTGTGCTAGCCAAAGTGTGCTAGCCATTTGTTAATTATATTTTATACTCATTATATATTATATTTTATGCTTATATATTTACAACTGGGTGTTATTTTCAGCTGTTTATGATCCTTTTTCATCTGTGCTTGGATGTGGACCTCATCACAATGAGGTGGCCCTTGCCATCTCAAGACTAGATTACTCCAAAGCACTCTACATTGAGTTTCAACCAACGACCACTTGGAAACTTCATCTGGTGCAGAAGGTGGCTACTTGCTTAGTAAATCACACTTTTGACAGTGACATAAGCCACAACAGACAACATTATACAAGTGCTTGGTAGTCTACTGGTGTTTCAATTTGTTTCTAATTACAGTGTAAACTGATGGCTTTGCCCTATAAAGCCCTAAACTGCTTAGCATCTGGCTACACTAGAAATCTGCTTTTGGTAGGATATTGAGCAGATACAATCAGCACAGGCAGTAAAGCTAATTCTCCCCAGTATAAAATGGAAGAGGCTGACATCACAGAATTTTCAGTGAAAGGTCCTCAACTCTGGAGCGTATTGCCCCTTTGGTCTGACCCAAGGACCAGATTAGTTGACTTCCTAAGCCTATTTTCCTAAGCTTCCCCTCAGGGGTTGGGTTGAAACAGGGCAGGAGTAACCCAAAGCAGGGACTTTTATTTGTTTGTGGTTGAAGATTCTTCTGGGGATATTGTTCTATTTGTAATTTTGCATAAAAGTCATAAGATGCCTAGAGTATTAGCGCTCAATGGGGCCACAGGTGTTTCAGGCTGGAGTGTGGCCAAGGGATCAGTATGCTATCCAACACTGCCAATCAAAGTATGGACTTCACAGGGGCCAGAGCTGCTTGGTTGTCCTACCTGTATCACTAAGTTTTGGTTTTGGAGCAGGATTCCATCCCTGATCCAAGACCTGTGCAGGTCCCGTGAGCTTGGCTGATCTATTCAGGACTTATGTGGGAAACCAGCATTGGCCCTAGGAAAGTAGTTTGTTTACAAAAATCACATATAATGCATTAAACAGTGGTGGTTTAAGTGGTCCCCAGAGCATGGAGCTGAGAAAGATCATGTAGGAATTTGCTATAGCTTTCGCTTTATTTTTTCCCTGGAGAAAATATTAGATAGTTACTGTTTTTATACAATTCCCATCTGGCTCAAATTTCCCTTGTTCTTCAGAATCACATGATGCTGGGAATGAAAGTAATCTTAAGAAACAGTGACTGACCCTGGCATTTCAATTGATTTTCTTGGATTGAAAGCACGTACAAAGAGTAAACAAAAGAGATATCACCTAAAACATTCATTTGGTAATTGTATTGACGTTAAAAACTATAGGGTTTTATTTTTTAGGCATTTAATGAATCACATGGGGACCTATTTTATTGCATTTTAGCAAGAGTGAACTTGAAACGTACAAAAGTTTGTCCATCTGGAATTTGTTCCCTCCTATTATTATTCATGACTGTCAGAGAAAGCCACTGGATGGACCAGGATTTACTTCTGTAGATGAAACCAAGGTAAAACACCATTCGTTTTCATCTGGGGATTGTTTGTGACAGGGAAGTTACCCCTATATTGAGCCCAATGACTTCAGTTAGACTAAATTTATATCAGCCATCAGGAGACTAAACCGTTGTGTGCCACAGACAGAGAACAAGACAGATCAAGATGGCACAAATGCCTGAAAACCCTGCAACAGCAGGGAATTGATTAGCTACAATATGCTCAGATGATCCTTGCAGATAAGCCATCTTCCATGCTGCAGAAGAAGAAGAAAAATCCATCAAATCCTTGCCAATCTGACCTGAGGAAAAACACTTCCTGACCCCAAAAGTGGCACTCAATTTCACCCTAAGCATGTGAGCAAGATATATCAGCCAGGCACCTCTGTACTACCTCAGAGCACAGGTCCACCCTATTAGATGCCCCATCTCCAGCTGTGGCCAACTCTTGATGTTTCAGAATCCAGAATACATCTGGCCAATAGTTTATTGGGGAAAAATATTCTTCCCTGACCCTTAAAGGTGACTGCTTGAAGCCCTGAAGCATGAGATTTAGTTACCATCATTGGTAGTGTTATGAGCAAGTAGAGGGCAATGCAGAGCTTCTTGCTCTCTCTGTGCCCCATGAAGGAAGGGAATGAACAATGGGATTCATAGATTCGCAGACTCTGAGATGAGAAGAGACCACTGTGACCGTTCAGCCTGATCCTCTGCACACACAGGCTGTAGGATTTCTCCAAGAAGCTGGATTAAAGCTTCTTTAGAAAGATATTTAATCTCATTTTAAAGACTCCAAGTGATGGTGAGTTCTCCACCTCCCCTGGTGAGATGTTCCAATGTTTAATTACCCTCAATGCTAGGAAATTGAGTATTATTTTAAGATTGAATTTGTCTAGCTTCAACTTCCAGCAACTGAATCTTGTTATGTCTTTGTCAACAAAATTGAAACGCTCTCTGATATCTTTTCCCTATACAAGTATTATACAGAGTGATCAAGCCATCTCTCAACGCTCTCCTCAATAAGTTAAGCTGAGCTCCTTTAGCCTCCTTTGAACTCTCTCCAGTATTTCTACATCCTTCTTGAAGTGTGGACATCAGAACTGGAATAGTATTCTAACATCTGTCTTAAAAATGTTGTGTACAAAGGCAAGATCAATTTCTTGCTCCTATTTAATATTTCCCCTTTTATTCATCCAAAGATAAAATTAGCCCTTTTTGCCACTCCACTGCACTGAGGCCTCATGTTGGGGTGGTTACCTTTGATGACCCCTAAGTCCTTTTCTGAGTCGCAGCTTTCTGAGACAGAATCTCCCATCCTGTAGCTATAGCCTGCATTCATTATGACCAAATGTATTACCTTGTATTAAAATACATTTTGTTGAATTGTGTCCATCTAACCCAGGGATTCAGACCTCTCCATAACAGATATCTATCCTCATTATTTACTACCCAATCAATCTTTGTGTCATCTGCCAATTTTATATAATCATCTAAATCACTGATAAAAATACTGAATAGCAATGGACCAAGAACACACTCCTGGGCTACGCCACTAGAAATGGCCCCGCCAATTGATGTCTCCCCATTAACTACATTTTGAGATCTAATTGCACTGCACTATGTCTAAAAGACATAAGAAGTGATACCTCTTAAAACTTGCATGGGACATTCTTTCAAACCAATGCAGTAAAGTGCAGCTTGGTGAGCCATTCTCAAGAAATAATGTATTCAGGTAATTTAAGCTTTTTTCACGTTTGTGAATTGGTCATGAACAGACTGAGTTTTTACCAACTTGTCTTCTATTTGAAGTTGTTCCACAAATATTTTAACAAACAAATTGCAGGCTATGCACTGATCAGAAATTGCTTGTGATAGTCATTTAAAAATTCAATATTCAGAATTCACTCTTCAGGGTGTGATTGGTCACTTAAGCCATTGTTTAGCCTGCAATTTGTTTGTTAAATTATTTGTCGAACAATTTCAAATAGAAAACAAGTTGGTAAAAACTCAGTCTGTTCATGACCAATTCACAAACGTGAAAAAAGATTAAATTCCCTGAATACATTATTTCTTGAGAATTGCTCACCAAGCTGCACTTTACTGCATTGGTTTGAAAGAATGTCCCATGCAAGTTTTAAGAGATAACACTTCTTATGTCTTTAACTAGATGACGACCACTCTCCACTCAAAAGAATTTTTTTTCATAGTTGAACAAATTTCATTTTGCGATTACATTAATTTTGGCCATAGGCCTGAAATTTGCTGTTTGCAACATTTGTGCAAACCAAACTTTGATTACACAAATGTTAGCAAAAAGGAAACAGAAAAGGATTCATTCACAATACATTCAAAGTGAAATCCCATTTAGAGGTTGCCAAAATGCTTGGAGTTCATTTTTCTTAGCGCTAGTCTACATTTTAGGCACTACAAGTGCTGTAGCGCATCTGGTGAAGACACTTTCCCATTGACATAATAAATCCACCTCCGTGAGAGACGGTAGTTAGAGAGATGGGAGAAGCTCACCGACATAGTGTTGTCCACACCAGTGCTTAGGTCGGTGTAATTTATGTCACTCAGGTGAGAGGTTTATTGACACCCCATAGCGATGTAAGTTATGCTGAAGTAAGTGGTAGCCGCTTCTCAGCTCTTTGAGCTCTGGTCAAGTGAAAAATTCTTTAAGTTAGACCTGGCCTTACTATAGACTCTGCTGTTGTAGGAAGACTTACCAAGCATCGACACTGCTGACAGTTCTGCACCCAGGTATCTCCACTGTTGTATGAGAGCTCCCCACTTTGATGTAGACATTGACTGCTGAGCCTTGAGTCACATTCAGGGCAACAAAACAGGTCAACAGTAGGGTTCTCACAGTCACAGACCATCCGCCGACACATCACATATCCACTCTGTTGTTCCAAGACAGATCAGCATATAGTGATAACAGAAATCTACATAACTCTGGTCACTATACAAAATTAGGCATGTTGGTTTAATTCTAAATCACATATTAATTTGCATGTCCTTAATTTCCTTCATAACAGCAATTCTTCAATCAGCCCTCTCCTGAGGTGATGAAATATATAGGTTTTCCTGAGACAGTGAGGGTACGTCTATACTACCCGCCGGATCGGCGGGTAGTGTTCGATGTATTGGGGATCGATTTATCGTATCTCATCTAGATGCAATAAATTGATCCCCAAATTGAAGCCCGTACTCCACTTCAGCAGGAGGAGTAAGCGGAGTCGTCGGGGGAGCCGCAGCGGTCAACTTGCCGCCGTGAGGATGGCTAGGTAAGTTGAACTAAGATACTTTAACTTCAACTACTGAAGTTGCGTATCTTAGTTCGAACCTCCCCCCCCCCACTAGTGTAGCCCAGGCCTCAGATTAACAGATTTTACTAAGAGTATACTAATTTTTGTATGCATGTTAGTAAGTGTTGATAGAAACTTCCAGATCAATCCAGCTCTCCTACATCTATTGTAAAGTGTTCATATTAGAAAGACTAAACCAACCCAGGGTTCAACTTAAATGCTGGTGAAAACTTAGCTTTCAGGGAGTTGCCCCGGTTTTTGCCAGCAGCGAATTTGGCCCAGGTTCTGCTTCAACATTTTCAGCACTAAGCATGAGTTTAGGGGAAAGAACAGCTTCACATTGAGATTTGAGGACAATGACCAGTATTACCTTGGGGTATATGAGAGGCAGGGAGCGGGGGGAAGACAGCTTTTTTCCTTCACATTTAATCAATTCTAGCCAATCTAATTCTGGGTCCAACTACATCTCAAAGATCAATGCACAGGGGAAATCTTCTGTGCACAAATTTCATCTCTCCCACATGGCTAAGGGAGGTGGGTGTCTCTGATGGCTCTGTCTTCCTTTTTGCAGGGTCGCACAGTAAAGCCTCCAAGGAACTATTATCCATCCAGGGAGAAACGGCTGGGATTGAGTAGGACTGGGATAGGGTGCTCGGTGTTGGGGAGAGGCAGGCCAGAAGGAAGCACACTGATCCCAAATGGTCCTGTGGAAATCACCTTTCCTGTGACATCACCTCCATGGTGGAGGGGGCCCAAGAAAAGCGGTAACAGAGTAATTTCACTGTAATCATAGTGTTTTCTTCCAATTTAGCAATCTCTCCCTTTTTCCCCACCAGTGATTAAAAAAACAGTGAACTTTATACTAACCTGGCATGAGCAGACGGAGCACCGGTCGTTCTCCAGCACCCAAATCTGCCCATTGTGTTTGATTTTGTCATCATGGATACAGTCTCCTGTGCAGTTTTTTCCATGAGGACATCGACAGTCATACCCACCATCCAAGTTAAAGCAAACAGTGTCATTGGCACAGCTGTGCCTTCCAGTCCCACATTCATCAATGTCTGTGAAAACATGCCGCATAATGCTTTTAGACCACATTCAATTAACAAAAATGGCCTTGCTACAGCCAGTATAAATGATTCTCAGCCATTAAAGCCTTCAGCTGAAAATTAATTTGCACTCCACCAGAATAGGGAGAAATAACTCACAAGTTCACACAATGTCTTTGAAAAACCCCTTCTTTGTTTTAAAAGAAAAAAATGTTATCATTTGAAATTTTTTATATCATTTTCTAAGTGAAAGTTGTTGAGCTATTTAGCAAGAACAAGGCAACCACAACATCTAAACAAGAGGCACAAGAGATAATACTAAGCCCCAGAAAGACCATTGGTCTATGGAAGCCTGCATCCATGAGAAGTAAAAGGATACTTAACAAGCAAAGCAACAGACAACTGAATTTGCTTCCAAACTTTTTTGCTAACTCTGCCTAGTGCTTTTGAGTCACCTACACATCTACTGAAAAGTTAACACGAAAGGTGAAGTCTGACCTATAGTTTCATTCAGTAATAAGGGATCACATGATTTATCTAAGGTACCAACAGAGCATATTAGTTATTCGAGTTACAGAGGCATCTGTAGAGATCTTTGTGTCTAATATAAGAACAAAATGAATCTCAACGGGGATTAAGCTGAACAACTTTGACACAATATTACATTTCAAAGATTTCAGAGTACTTTAGAGACACATTTCATTAATGCACACACACACATCTTTTGCAAAGACAAACTAACGGCATACACTGCCTTGCACTTCAATGATTTTATTTAGCTTTTCGAGCTGTCTGTCTCCTCCTATAGCTAGAGGGAAAATCCCACCCATTTCTCTCAGTTTAGGATTCTGAAAAAGCATATGGTAAATAGCACTACTCAATATAAATAAATTTTGGAATGTATCTGAAAAATCAAAGGCCACATCCTTGGCTGTGCAAATCTGGGTAGCTCCATTGACTTCAGTCATAAATCAAATTTTATGACAATCTGGCCCCATGTTTTTAATTACAGATTGCACTAAAATGTGATATTTGTGCTATATACTGGACAGCAGGCCAATAAAAAAAATCCGTATAGTTGTGTATCTTTTACAATCAATCTCAAAGCCTCATACAATACTCAACTACTTTTGGCTTCAAAGATGGAAAGGGAACCTTCTCCAGATCGGTCTTAAACCCAACTCTTAAAGCAAAACAGCTCAATTAAAACTCTAGCTCAATGTGCAGCTACAGTCAAAAAAGTAACAAGATGTTAGGATGCGTGGGAAATAAGATGGAGAATAACATGGAAAGTTATATGATGCCATTATCTGAATCAATGGTGTGGCTTCACCTATTGTGGTAACTCCATCTCAAGAAGGATACTGAAGAATTAAAGGGGGTTCAGACAAGGGTGACGAAAATGATTAGGAGCCTGGAAAAACTCTCATATGAAGAGAGATTGAAAAGACTAGAATTGTTTATCTTACAAAGGAGACAAATAAGGGGAGATGATAAAAGTATATCAAATAATGAATGGCCTAGATAAGTTAGATCAGGAGTTTCTGTTCTCCCAATCTCATGACACAAGAATAAGGGGATGTGCAATGAAATTGAAAGGTGACAAATTCAAATCTGATCAAAGGAAATACTTTTTCAAAGAACACATAAATAATAGAACTTGTTGCCACAGGATGTTGTTGAGGCCAAAATCTTATCAAGATCCAATATGCGATTGTACATTTATATGGATAACAAGAATATCTGGAGTTCCAATAGTTAATGCTAACAGATTTTGGAAGAGATATTAAATTTCATGCTTCAGGGTGTGTGTAGACTAGTGTCTAACTATTAGGGATAGTAGGACAGTTAATGTGGGAGACAGATTATTTCACCCACTGCTTAAAGCAAGATTTCTTGTACTTCCCTTTGAATCATCTTGTACTGGTCACTGCCAGCAAAGGATATTGGATAAACTGGACCATGGATGTAATCCAGTGTGACAATCCCTATGTTCCTAAGAGAGTAAAACACCACACATCCTGAACCTATTATAAAAAAGAAATTACTGAACCCAATGTGAACCCAAACTGGTATTTTGGCATTATCTAACTACTCTGTAAACCAATTTCCAGTCTCCTGCAACATTGGCTGCCACAATAAGAAAAAAAATATTTAAATGTTTAATATTTTAAACAAAATGATTAATTTCTAACACTGGAATTCTCTTTATTATTGTTAAGCCATTTTTATGGAGGGACTTTTTCTGGTTTAAAATGCTCTCACACACAGGGCTCCCACACTGCCAGTATCACAAATAAGTAATGTCACTTCTCAAGCAAGTTGGTGACTACCTTCATTCAACTCAAAACTACCACCTTTAATGAGAAATATTGGGTGAAATTCATATCAGTGTAAATGAGAATATCTCCATTACAGCAAGTGGAACTCTGCCCGTTTACACCAGGTCTGAATTTAGCTCTTCATATTCAGGCACATTTCACAACTTATTCATTGGGGTGGAATGTTCCAAAGGTTTCAATGAGAGTTTAACTCTGCTTCCACAGAAGTCAGTGGGAGCTTTACCACTGACATTCTGACTCCAATGGGAGCAGAGTCTGGCCAACGCTGAGTGCTTCTGACATTCCTACCCTTCTACTTCTGAACTTTCAGCTTGCTGAACTCAGAAAAATGAATACCCTGCACAAGACAGGTTAAATATCCTCAATCCAAATCAGCGGGCATCCATATTGTGATTCTAATCCACTATGAAACAGCAACATGTTCAAAATGCAGAGAGAGAAACACAAACTTGCATACATGAAATTCATATCTGCATTATTCATCAGCATCAAACTTCATTCTTTATCTGCAAAGTGCTTAAGCACAAATCATCCTTCCCTGGCAAAAGCTTACTTCAGCGTTTTGATTTTGGACTTGCAACAAACCACCATAAACCATGAATTACATTGCTGACATTTTGTTTATGGCCATAACTGGGGCACCAAACGCCATAAACTACTGAGGCTGCTGGGGACTGAACTCGGTAGCTGTTACTGCTGAACACAATGAATGGGGGGAAAGTAGTCCAGGTTGCAAATTTACAGCAATCTCAGACCTAGGTGTTATATCACTATTATCACTCCCATGTCATCTTCCAAAAACACATAAACACACTGCAGCCAGTTTACAACACAGTGCTTAGGAAGCTAGTAGTTTGAAGGGTATAGATAGGGATGTGTGAGCCTCAAAAGGTTTGGAGGATTGTGTTGGATAAATCTTGCAAAATGTGAATAGCTACCCAGAGCTTAACTGAGGGCCAAATTTTGCTTACCTAACCCATGTGAGATGTTCGATAGGATGTACATTTTAAGGTCTTTCTTCTCCCTCCTCCTATCCCACACCTCCCAACCCAATCACAGCACATGACCATAAAACTGCCTGATTCCCCCTTCCCCCCCCCCCCCCCCCCCCCCCCCCCCCCCCCCACCACATCTGGCCCCCCCCCCCCCCCCGCTCCCAGAGGCCTCCTGTCTTTCTGTTTCATTGAGAAAGGAATCAAGGCTGGAACACCCTCTCTTTTGGGCTCTGGCTGGTTCCTTTATACAAATTTTGTAAATTCCAGGCTTGCCCAGGTCAGAGATATCTCCAAACACACTGGTCCCTTGATACAGCAAAGAGCTCCTAAATTAGAAACTTGGAAGATGGGAGCCAGTCCAGCAAAGATTGCCAGATGTGCTGAAATCCAAAGATATTTCAGCAACTGGGGAAGTTCTTAACCAAATGTTTCTGGACAAAAATGGCCTTGAGCTTTGGGTCAATTCTCTTTATTTTGCAGATCCTTTCTTGTAAAGGAATGTCAGTCAACTTACACCAGAGATGAATTTGCCCTAAACTGCTCAGACATGGGCAAAACCTCAAAATGGATGGTTTTGCTTACGTTCAAATAAATGTGGGTGCTTATCTAGACTGATAAAAACCCTTTGGGTCTAAGAGTTAGTCTAGAAATCTTGTACTTTTGTGACATTTCTCTTGCTTTCTTTTTCTGCACAGGTCAGACATAGTATTCTTTTGCTGCATTTGGGATCTTCCACTCCTGGTCCTGACGTAAACCCACCAAGTGAAGAGGCATCAGAAGAAAGGAAAAAATTAAAAAAATAAAAGGTTATAAACCTTTTTGAACTTCAGAAAAGCTTTGGTTCAGTTAGAGTTCTGGTTGGAGGTTTACCTTGGTTCTTAGTTTATCTGAGCAAGTTTGTCTAACTAATACTGGGCTCAAGATGTTCAACTTTCTGTATTCAATAAATTAGGTTGTCAGATCATCACACTTTGTGTTGACTTTATGTCCTATTTGAAACACAATGCCATAGCTTCAGTCCAACAAAAAGTAATGCAGTGTGATATCAACAGAATATCTAACCTCCCTTGTTCCCTTGAGCTGTTACATATTCTAAAGTTTAGAGTGGCAAACAGTCAATTTGACAGTGTTCCACTGTTAGAAACTGGGGGTATCAACAGCATCCAGGTATTTTCCTAATACTTGTGAATTAATTCTAATCACTTGTCCCTTTCTGTATGTATTTACTAAAGAGCTGTTGATGCCTTGTAGAAAACCCTTAAAAGCTTTCTATTTAGCAGCAATTCTGTATTTCTTTTTCCTTGGCTTCTCACTTTTATAGAAATGGGATCATTGTTACTTAGAAGAAGTTTAAATGCTCGTCTTTAGTGATGGACACACTGCAAAAAATTTAGTACATCTAAGTTTTAAGTTGCTTGAACAGCCAAATGTCTAGTAGACATCACCAAATCACAATGTTAAAGCTAGAAGGCAAATCCAGTATTACAGTCACAGATAAAACCTTGTGTTGGATGATTACTGACTAAATATTTTCATGGACAATTAGTGCATCACTTGTGTACAGACAATTTTTTTCCAAAACTATTTGGCATGTTCTAAAATCTGTCTGACCAGCATTGAAATTTAGCCAGTTCTTGATGGAGAAGCCAAGCCTTACAAAGTCAGTAACTTGTTTAAATAGCCAGGTAGCTAATCCACCTGGGAGTACAGGCTTTCAAATATGGTAAAAATGCTCTGAAGAAGTGGTGAGAGGGATACTGAAAAGGTCACCCTTGCTCTTAGTGGAGCGCATTCTTTGAGTCTGCATCACTGACATTAATTCCATTCCTTCCCTTTGGGATTGACACTGCCTACAGACCTGAGTTTAAACAAAGCTGAGCAGCTCACGCTGTGGGAGCTTCCGAGTTTATAATTACCAAATATGAAGGAATATGCACAATTTTGGTCTAAACAAACCAGAACAGAACACGCAGCCTTGTTTGTCTTAAAATAGCCTTTAGAGTAGGGGCTCATAAATGCTTAAAGACTAAGTGCTTCATACTAGGGCAGCTGCATCTTTAAATAACTGTATACCCACTAACTTGCTGTTCCCATTTGCTAGAGCCTCTGGAATGATTCTACACAGCACCACCACCACCCCCCACTCTCCACCTCCAGTGTTTCCAAGCTTCTAATGTTATTCCTCAAACTGCCGCTTTCTAAAGGCAGTAATTCTATGAGCAGTAAAAGCAACATCATAGTACCCTGGGGGTAAGCAATGGCTTATTAGACCCCCTGAATCATCCTTTGCAATAGGACAAGTTTCTTAAAGAGGAATATTTTAGTGTACAAAGTAATTGGAGAGGAGGAACTGGCTGGATAAGCTTCATTTCTGCATGTAAAAAAATAGTTTCCTCAGTCTACTTCACCCCCCTCCGTGATGTCACTGGTGAGCGAATGTAGAGATCTTTACAGCCTGCTAGTGTATATACAGGGGTCATCTGTTTAATAGCATTTCATTTTGGAAAATCTCTCCCTAATCACTGGACTATCCTTCCTCTCTGTTACTCCCCTTTACAGCCAGCGAGTGAAGAAAGCCAGTCCACAGAGAGGCTAGAGCCAGCTCCTTGCTCTCTTTGGGTTGGAGAGTAGGGAGAGAGAAGATCCTGGCTTCCCAAGAGCAGGGACTGCAATTTTGCCTGGCTTATACCGGCTGGGCAAAGAGGATGGGAGAAGGGCTGCACACAATCTGGCCACGATTATTACTGCACACAAGCAAGTATGAGGCCAAAGAGATTCTGTTCCTGGCTCAGCCGCAGACTTCATATGTGACCTCGGACTAGTCGCTGAATCTCCTTGTGCTCTTCACTTCCCCATCTGTGCAATAGGGAAAATGATGCTTCCTTTCTCCCATTTTTGTTTGTCTTATCTATTCCCGCTCTAAGGTCTTTGGGGCAGGGACCGCCTCTCACTGTATGTCTAGACAGTGCCCAGCACAATGGATCCCCAATATCAGCTGGGGACTCTGCGCATTACTGTATTATGAATGATAATAACGTGTGACCTATTAGACATTTGCCTCTTTATTGGATACTGACCTTCACATGATTCTCCACTCGGTGAAAACATCCCATTGTCATGGTAGCCGTCCCTGCACTCACAGTGGTACCAGCCAGGCAGGTTAATGCAGTTAGCACGGCTGTCACATTGAACAAAGCCATCTGAGCATTCATCAATGTCTGTTCAGCAACCAAAAAAGAAAACAGGAAGTCACACAGCTGAATCCGCTGCATTAGTCTGCTGACAATACAGTATCTGCTGCATTACTAAAATGGTTTTAATCAATATTATTGGACCCCCATAATGGTTAACAGTAAATCAAAAAGAGATTGAATTTTTTAACCTCTTCCCATAAAAGCTGTAGAATAATAGCAAGGCCATACTAATGAATCAAAGGATGATCTAGTAGCCTTCTCTATTGTTAAACATTAATAATTAATTGAATCACAACAAATGGTAAGCAGTCTGTTATCTATGTAAACCTCCCAAAGCACTAAGAAAGAAAGGGGTCCCAATTCAAGGAATAAAAACTGTATTTCCAACTATTAACCCCTCGATCTATCCAGACTGTCTGACATAGCCAACATTATGTATTTCAGTAGCATATCAAGACAACAAATCCTTACTCTCACTATCAGAGAATTAATGCTCTTCTAAAACGTTGGACAAAACTACTGATGCAATCTGGCTGCATTAAAGAGTACCTGTAGCCGGGGGGGAAGGGGGGGAATTTGATATTTTACTCTTGGTTCTTGTTTTAAGTAGTGTATTTTCCAGATTTCCTTCCTTCCATTTTTTTCTTCCTCAAGAAGAAAAGGACAGCATCTGGACTTGATTATATTTCCATTTACACCAGCTTTACATTATCCTCAATGGAGATACTCCTGATTTACAGCAGTTACTCCTGCTCTGAGTGCAAGTGAGAAAAGAATCAGCCTTCTATCACAAATAATTGTTAAGAGTCCAAAAACATGGCGAGTTCTTATGGACACAGTACAACTTACTTTTCTCCTTCTGATGTGGAACTCTTAAAAGGCAGCCTTCCACTGACTAGACTTCTTCCAAAGATCCCACCCTTGAATGGATTTCTGGACTCCTTAGTTAGGTCCAGTGTACAGCAAGGCCTGCCCTACTGAATTCTAAAAGCTCAGTATGTGAACTGATTTTATAAACTAAGTGCATCATGCTGTGTTGATTTCCAGTACCTTACATTACATCCAGTAGGCCAAATTCTACCCTTCCATACCTGTGCAACCCCATTCCCATTAAAGACTATTATAAAGTAGCACCCATTCTCAGTGATGTGGCTAAATGATGTTAATGAGCTGGGCATAGTAGGGCAGTGGAAACAAACAGAGATATAAAATATGACCTTCATTACCAAATCCAACATAAGTTTCTGGAAAGCTGGAAGGAATTATGTTTTACACCACATGCGGCACAAAGCTCTAGAAACCAGCAGAGTGAGTCTAAGGTTATAGCAACCCTGCTGAAGATAAGGGGCCTATACCAGGTCCAGTAAAGGCATGCTTGCATCATATATATGTGATGGCCAGCATCTTGGCCAAAGCCAGAGACTAAACCAGGGACTTCCATTGCGAAAAGCATGAATCTCTCCAGCTGGAACTATAAAGCTAGGCCCACATCCTCTTTGGCTCAGGCACAGAGGAAGACACATAACACACACTGACTGGTGGGTTACACACTTCCTGTGTACATAGGCAGCTCATCTCAAGCATGCGAGTAACACTTCAATTCAAATGTCAGATACTCCCCCACATTTATGCTATGACTGAGCAATGACTCTTGGCCAATGCTAGTGACTGAACTGGGGACCTCCAGTGCTAGAAATATGAGTTATAGTTTGAGCTAGAGAGCAAGGATGTGAAGTATGCAGCTGTAATGGACCCAGTATCCTCTGTGGACTGGTCACAAAGGGGGACATGCAACACACTGAGCAGTGGGTCACATACAGTGGGTCAAAATCCTGCCCTCAAACCCTGTTGGCTCACATTAATGTGATCTGTTATTTCCATAGAGGACAGCCTACTATTGTTGAAGGAGCTAACTACGAGATGTAATAAGTATCATCTCCCTGTAACATTAGTATATATCGACAGGTTTCAGAGTAGCAGCCGTGTTAGTCTGTATCCGCAAAAAGAACAGGAGTACTTGTGGCACCTTAGAGACTAACAAATTTGGTCTCTAAGGTTAGTCTCTAAGGTGCCACAAGTACTCCTGTTCTTTTTATTAGTATATATCGCCACTCTACCCTCTCATGGAAACCATCCTTCGAAAAGTAAAGTTAAAAATCAACGTTTCCTCATCCCTACACACCACCACCAGGTTGGAGGAAGTAGCACAATATTTAAGGGACACCTGAGAACTTCATTGCATATTCCTCATTTAGCCAACCACATTCAGCCTTCTTGTTGCATTTTTTCTATTCATGCTGAGAGCAAATTGCTGTTTGGTGTTTTATTTATATATGAAATAGGCTCAGATCTACCCTTTTGTATTAAAGGGTTGACATAGTCAAATTACCACCATATTGACTTTTAAATTAATCCGAGTCTCTATTTCTTCTCATTAATACATCTCTTCCTGATAATAGCACACACTCTGTTAAAACACTCTTTAGTTACTCTACTTGGGTATTCACTAACAGCATCAAACTCTAATGTAACGAGTTTCATTCAAAAATGCTTTTGCCTTTGTCTTAAAAGGATGGTGGTCACCCTGTGTATTCGGGACTTAGAAGGAAATATCCTCTGGTTCAAAAACCAGAACATTCAACTCTGAGCATATCCCAAGACAGGAGTTCTCAACCTTTTTCTCTAAGCTCCCCCCCCCCCCCAACATGAGGCCAGCATTAGGGGGTAGCCAGCAGAGCAATTGCCACAGGGGCCCCCGCAAAACTAAGTTGCTTTGGGATTCAGCTTCAGCCCGGGCAGCAGGGCTTGGGATATGGCTTTCTGCCTGGGCTGCAGTGAGTCTAATGCTGGCCCTGCTCTCTGGTTTATTTTGGCGGATCCCCTGAAACCTGCTTGCAGCCCCCAGGAGGCCCCGGACTCCAGGTTGAGAACTGCTGTCCTAAGACCACCAATACAATAAGCCCTGCCATAGTACTCAAAAAAGACAATTCTTTACAACTTTCAGCTGCTCAGTTTGTCTAGCTCTCGGCCAATACAAAGCTTCTTTATAGTGAGGAGTCAGGAGACAGAAAAACTTCAGGAGATTTCAAGAGATCAGAGAAAGATCAACAAGAATTCTGTTGCTTAGGTGAGAAAAAGCTGGTTTGTAGTCTGTGCCTTATGCCACTGGTGTTCACTCAGATACTGGCAGATCATAAAAAAAGAAAAGACTGAAACCTTGGAACTTCGCATTTCACTGGGGAATGTGCAGTTTGAGAGCCAGCTTGCTTGCCAGTACATGATCTAAGGGCTTGTCTACTCTTACCAGGGGATCGAGGAGCGGTGATTGATGCATCAGCAGTCAATTTAGCAGGTCTAGTGAAGACCCACTAAATCAACTGCAGATCGCTCTCCCGTCAACTCCAGTACTCCACTGGATCGAGGAGAGTGAGGAGAGTCGACGGGAAAGCGTTTCCTGTCGACATTGCATAGTGTGGACCCCACGGCAAGTAGATCTAAGCCACATCAGCTTGAGTTATGCTATTCACATAACTCAAATTGCATAGCTTAGATTGACCTTTCCCTGTAGTGTAGACAAGGTCTAAATCATTGTGCTAAAGGCTGGGGATCATATGTTCAATACACGACAGCTTGTTGGGGTGGGATGAAGGTGCAAACCCCACAGAATCAATGAAGCGGCTAGTCTAAAAGGTGGAGGGGGTATAGAGTTGTTGTTCTGACTTGATGTAAATCTTTATAGCTGCTCTAAATAACATGCATTAAAATGACTTGATGGCACATTTCTCCTATTGAAAAGTCGAATTTATTTATTGGGGATAATGGGGAGGAAAGAGGGTTATTAAGGTCAAAGTAACACAGATGAATTAAAAGAGGCCTGTGTTTCTCTCTTCAGAACAATTTATTTGTGGATCTGTATGCTTTCTAATTATGAATACAGCATTGCAGGCACGGGTTTTATGAATCTTGATGAGCTCACTTACTGATTATTCAGGAAAAACAAGCCTTGAATGACATGTCAGTTTGGTAAATTGACAGCCAAAGTAGCTATTCTGTATTTATTTGCAAACTAACTGACAAAACCTATATCACAAAAAATATTATTTGGGATGAAATGCTTTTACAGATGTCAATAAGCAAGAAAATACATTCTTCCAGTTTTCTTATGGCTGAATACAAGATGTTGAGAGGAGTTATGTATGAATCCCTAACATGAAATGTACTAATGGAAGCACTCTGTTGGTCTTTAGGAGATGTCATATTCTTGACTGATTGTTTGCCTTCAAATCATTTCATTGTAACCAATGCCTGCATCAGTGTTGAACCATGCATTATCCTTTAAATGGTTTTGCAGCAAACAAAAGACACCCCAAAGTTTCTCCTTTCAGCTAACCTTTTATGGAAAAAAATTCCAATGTGTCTTCTGGTGATTTTTAAAACATAGATTTCTTTAAGTATGAAACCAGTTCCTAAGAAACTAAAAATTTTAAACATTAATTACAATAATGAGTCTCACTGCAGCAGGACAAAATACAATCACCACAACTCTGTGAAACAAGTAGAAAATGTGGAAGGAAAGCATTCAGAAGAGTTGAACTGCTTATTTCACAGAAATTCTTCTTGACATTTGGATAAAAGGATTTCTATTTTCAAATGGGCAAAAGATGGCTCAGAAAGGGCTGTGAAAGGATCTACAACTAACATGATCTTTTTAGCAAAGGAAAAGCAGCCAGAAGTAATTTTTTTCTCTGCCATAGTGAAATGTTCCCCGATGAATCATCTTGCAGCTGCTCACTGAGAGGTATTACTTGACAAAGGAAGAAGAACTGATTGAAAAGTTTTGCCTGGCCAGTGGCTATGGTAGATCAGTGGGCTTTGTGCAGCATTAACAGCTCTAATGAGCTCCTGTTTTATGCTGTACTGGATAGGCACAAGAAAATTGAATGCTACTTATATAAGGAGGTTACCAAAACAGACATTATACTATTTCTTTTATTTAAAAAAATCCCACTTACAAAGAATGGTATAATGCAAAGCAGGGCTATGCTTGGCATGTGCTTTGTTCAGAGGGGGCTGGTGACATCTGAAGGCAGGTAGGCAAAATAGACAAGTAAAAGTGCTGCTCAGAGCCAATTTATTTTAGCAGGAATGATCAAACTGTATCTTATTCGAACAAGGCAGACAAATTCCTCTTGTGTCTATGCCGAAGAGACTGTTGGTTTTGTTTTGAGGAGTTCCTTGTATAATCAGTGAGACATTTTAAAGAATATTTAATTCCACGTCTTTCACTTTGGTCAACAAAATGTTTGGATGGTGGCACGCGAAATCATGGAGTGAGGGGCTGGCTTAAAGAGAAAAAAATCTACAATCCAACATGTGTGGGAGATAGGGTTGCCAGTTTTGGTTGGATGTATTCCTGGAGATTTCACCACATGACGTAATCTTTAATTAAAGATTAATCTTCAATTCCTGGACACTCCAGGCCAATCCCGGAGGGTTGGCAACCCTAGTGGGAGAAGACAGCATTAGAATCTACAACACGACAGGACACACACCCTTTGGCTCTGTGGGCCTATGGGCTGAAATCCTCATCAAAATCAATGGCAAAACTCCCATTGACTTACATGGAGCTGGGATTTCACCCTATAACTTTTTCCTTTGTCAGATACACAGCGCGACATGTACCAAATCCTCCATCCTGCCAGGCTTTATGTGTGGAATTATGTGGCAGCTGGGAAAGCAATCTTCATCCTTAGGGCTGGGAGCAACCACAAAGCCCACAACTGCTACTGTAGTCCAAGACCGCAGCAGCCCCAGCTCCTGCTGCAGTTTAGCTCAATGGGCAGGGGTGTGGAGCTATTTGTATAGTGGGGGTGCTGAGAGCCATTGAACTAAACTGTAAACAATGGAAACCACGTCAAGCCAGGGGGTGCGGCAGCACCCCTAGCACCTCTAGTTCCAGCACCTATGTCAGTGGGATCTGCACAGTGACACATCTGCCACTAAAATTCCTGCTCTTCTGAAAGCCATCACTCTCCTGCCCCAGGACATGGAGCTCCAGTAGGGCTGGATTCAGCAAAATGTGTGTGTGTGTGGAGGGGGTGAAGGCTCTGCCCTTGCTTCCTAAATACTCAGCCACCATGCAGCAGTACCACATTGGCTCTACTGTCACAAAATGTGGCAATTTGCCCCCAAACACTATTTTGTTTAAAAAATCCAAATGGAACCTACCTGTGATTTTAAAAACTAAAATGAGCCAAACAACTTATTTCTGCATTTCCTTAAGTTAGTTGAATGAAAAAATGCTTTTGGATGAGAAAATGCTTCCAAAATCTTGCAAACTGAAGCTATTCTAATAAAATACATGGGTAGCTACTATGCCTGGCATTTTGGAATTACATACCACCAGGGCCGGCTCCAGGCACCAGCTTAACAAGCAGGTGCTTGGGGCGGCCAAGGGAGAGGGGCGGCACCTGCGGCAATTTGGGGGCGGCAGGTCCCTCACTCCCTCTAGGAGCGTAGGACCTGCCGCTGAACTGCGCCACCGATCCCGGCTTTTTTTTTTTTTTCCGAATTGCTGCCGCCGATCGCAATCGCGGCTTTTTTTTTTTTTTTTTGCGCTTGGGGCGGCAGAAATGCTGGAGCCGGCCCTGCGTACCACATACATCTAACTTCCTTTAGCATAAAAAAACCCTTGCATCTTCTAAATCACCTATATTAATGCCTCATACACACTTGTTTCCTGAACTGTGGCGATAGCCTGCTGTAACTCTTCTCTATTGTGTTCCTTGCTTTTGGGAAGATTAAGAAAATTCTGCTTCCTGGAGAGCTGGAATGTAATAGACTATGTTGATAACTGATAAAATCTAAGTAAAATACAATCCTTTGCAAATTAGCGACTGGTACCACATACTATTGCTGCAGTAAAGGAAATGGAGTAGCTGGCAGCCCGATGAATATCATTAGAGAATGTCCCTATATAACAGCCTTTGAAGACTTACAATGGAATCAAATTGTCTTTTTAAAGGCAGGTTAATTCTTTCATCCAACTATAAGCCTCTTGTCTGGTCAGTCTATGCTCAACACAGGATGTGGGCAGAGGGGAGCAAAGATGGATTTACATCATCTTTGCATTCCTCTTACTTCAATGGTTGCTGGATCAGGCCCCTATTTAGTGGAGTTATTCATATTTAACATTAAGCACCAAATTCTGCTCTCAGAGACAGACACAGACATCAGTGGGGTTACACAGGTGTTACAGAGCAGAATTCAGCCCTAAAATTCTTCCATTTGTAAACAACTTGTTCATCTCGATACAAACTGAAGGTCTGGCAATCCTTTTCCCTCAAGGAGAAAATACCTCCAGATATCTGCAGGATATTTCAACTGAATTTTTTTCCATTCTCTACATTTTTCCAAGGAAGGGTAGCACAATACCCTACATTCTTAGGCTGTCAGTGGACCCTGCCAATTAGTAGAAACACGGTAACCAGTCCACTGGTAGCTGGACAAACACTACTAAATGTTTCACACGAGCTGATGAACAGCCAACAGGTGCTAATAACTTTTAGTCACTATTGACCTGGGCTAAATGTGAAATAGCAACTCAGAGGTGAAAGTCTTTCCACCCCAGTGCTAACTCCCAGAGCCACACAGTCCCCAGCCACTAACATACAGTACTGAAAATGAGGTTCATCTGGTGAAGACACTGAAAAGGGAAATCATTTCAAAACTGATCACTGCAGAATAAGGAGAAACAGCAACTCTAGAGATACTTTAAAATAGTAGAAGGTGAATCTGAAATGGTCGTTACCTTTCAGTGTCCTTTGGCTCACCCAAATACTAACATGCCCATAGATACATCAACCCACTTAAAAAGGTGGCTTTTCTGCAGAGGACGCAAAGGACAGTGAGGGTGCTCACAGCAAATAGCAAGTTCTACATGGAAAACACAATACCCAGCTTAGGCTTGTTTGACAGGTTATTTGGCTCGTCAAGACTCAGAAAACACTGAGTGCAATAAGGAAAGGACTTTGTCCCATGCAGTGTTCAATACACTCGAAATCCATTGAATAATATACCTGCTGTATTAACTCAATATTTTAGAGCACCTGGGGGAATGTTTCATTTTCCCTGCAGCAAGTTCTAATTCACCAACTTCTATATTTAAAAATAGAAAATTGTTTTTGCTGTTTTCATGTGACAACAGAGTTCTAATACTTGAAGAGACCCTGCTGTTCAATTGGACCTATGATGTGAGATCTGACTTGGATCTCTGGCCCAGTGGGAAACTAAACAGCCTGAAACTAGTTCGATATACAGCAACTATCTCTTTTAAAACACAGTATTAGCCTTTGGTATTCCCATCCTGTTAAACCACTGCTACATATTGTTAGAATATAAACATCATACAGAGGGGTGAAAAACTGAAGAATACAGAGCTGAGGTAGCTGAACTAAGTCAGGAAGATTTCAGTTTTAGAAGAAAACCAAAGTTATTTTGAATGCCTCTTAAATTTGTTTTATAAAGGCCAATCAGCTCTTTTCTTCTAATGCTGCTGCTTGTACCCAAAATAACTTCCCTTCTTAGTTATTAAAAATTCTACCACCTGTTTTCTTCTGGAATCTTATTCTGTCTATCCAGTTTGCTGCAAATGTTAAAAGATCTGACACCACATTCTGAGTACGATCAGAATTTCATTCACCATATGGGATCTCAAATCAAAGGTTCCACTGAACCACAGGATTTTCCTGAGTGTTACTATATGTGGACTTCCACAGTGTACTGAAAGTTTATTTATTTTTTTTAAATATAAAGGATCAGATTATGGCTGGCCTGTGGTACACAGAAGAAGAGAAAAGAGAGTTATGCATTCTCACCTTGCCCCATAGCGCAGCACAAACCCCTGAACACTCTTCACTATAGCACGACAGGTACTAGCCAAGTAAAAGAAGAGTTGAAGGAAGGGATTGAAGGTACTGCTATGGTCCCTCCCCCTGCACCACACTGGGGAACTGGGCCAGTGCAGGAGGAAGTGCACCTTGAACTCCTTGAAAGAGTGGTGAAATTGCTGCTTCTGTGTATCCTCCCCAGAGCTCCAGCAGAAATTCTGGTTGAGTCATCTTAAAGCCATAATCTAGCCCAAGGGGTAGGAAATTAGTTAGAGCAAAGAATACAAATGTAATTTTCAAATCTACTTCAAACAGGCCGAATTAATACTATAGGTTTGTTCTTCACCATAAATTTCCTACTGTCATGTTGCATGAAAGAATAAACCTATTCTTAAAACAGGTCAGTTTGTACCGTAGCATGAGCATGATTGCATTTTTTAAAGTACCCTGTCCATGGAAAACTAATTTAGTTCCATTAATGAAAAAGAAGCAAAATGTGATTGAGGATGTAATACAGAATTATAGTTCATTAATTCTTCAAGTGTGTAATTTTCCAGACTCCTGATCCCCCATTGATTTCTGCACACCCCCATAGGTCCTGCTAAATGCCAGCAAAAGGAAATTCAATCGTGTTGTTATTTCATGTGTGGCAGTGGCAGCACTCCAAAATTAGATAGAAACATTCCGAAAGGGATTTTTCCAGTTACTGCTTCACCATGCAGCCCTGTTAACATTTCTTTGTTGTCAAAAATTGATCAATCACAGACTCACAGACAACTGAGACTATGACAGTTTCTCATTATGCAGCCAATACCATCAAAGGACAAGACACTTGTAACAACTGAAGATGATAATTCAGAACACCTAATTAGGCATGATGAATTGGATGCAAGCTTGAATTGTTAAAAAAAATCAGGTAATATATTTTTTCCACTAGGATCTGTGAAATTGGTTACGGCAGTGCCCGCTAAAGAGTTAGACTAATTGATAGTACTGAGGTTCTATTTTTAGATGTTGATTAAGATACAGTTTTGCTTTCAGTTTGTGTATATTCTGTAATGCAGCAACTAATCTTCAAAAATAATTGCATGCTTCTTCTTCACTGTTAACCTTTCCTCAAAAAAAGTAAATGATTTTCCTGAGAGAAAAAAACATTTTCCCTTTCAAAGTATATGGAAATAGCCATTTTTGGACTACAAACCTGTCTTTGGGATTTATATTGCTTCATTTGCATATGTCAGTAAGAGGACAAATTTACTTGCAGTACTTTCTTAAAATGCTGTCAATTAGTGGCTATTGGGAAATGAAGCCTAAAGAACTTGCATAGGTACATTATGTCCAACAGAAAGGATTTCATTTCGAAAGCTGCTGTCTGAGTCTCATTTCCAAAGGGCTATCCTCTGTCTTCAATCCACATAGTAGAGCCCTTATTGAAAAGAATGGGAATTCCATGTGTGGATCAAGTATGTGTCCCTCAGTTTTTATACAATATGCTTGATCCCAAACATTTCAGGTTAAATGCTGGCTACAGCATACAGTGGCACATGCTAGAAATCTTGCTTCCAATAGTAGGGCCAAACCCCACTGAAGCTTTTGAGTCTTTCCATCAACTCCAATAGCCTTTAGTTCAAGCTCTAGGAATGCAAGGGAGAAGTTTCGGATCCTTTTGAAGCACTTCAGATACTTGTCCACATTCCTCCATGAAAGGAAACACTGAGTGACAATGACAAGGTGTCAGGGGATGTGACTGAAGTTAATGTGTGTGTTCCAATAGAGCCCAATTGTGGAATGGTACTCATGCTGGCAAGCACTTACTTACATAGTCCCATTGACATTATTAATGAATATTGAGATGTCCACTTGAGTGACATGGATGTAAACCTATGGTCTGAATCTCTACAGGGAAGGCACTTTCTGCCACCATCTATAGGTAAACCAGAGGAAGAGACAGAATGAGCCAGACCTTATTTGCGTGTTTGTTTCCTGCCATCTCAGTGCAAACATTTTAGTTAAAATACATTTACGCTCTGAGTGTAGGGATAATGAAATGTTGTTATCCTTACTGTGTGACAAAAGGGTAACAGAATTGTACTTAATAGGCCCTGAGTAAGGAGTCACCCTAACCAAAGCCTTAGTCTTGCATCACTAGGTAATGGGACTTGGACAGACAGAGAGGAGAGCTCCTACTTTTGGCTAGGAATGAATCCCTTGTGGCAAGATCTCTGCTTAAGGATCATATATGACATGGAACCCCCTTCCACTGTGCAAAAATTGAGCTGCGTGAACTCTAGTAAGGGCCCTTCTTCCTAGCACTACCAGAGCTGGGTTAGGTTGTGGCATGTCTGGACTAGGCCTGGTACAAAGAAGGCATTGTGGCAAGAGGCATAAGGTGTCTCTTCATGGAAACCAGACAGCACTTCCAGCTTTAATGTTTGGCCCTGGCCGAGTGCACTAACAGACTCTAGAACTTCACTAACTAACAACAAACCATGAGTGGGATGCAGCCAAGGAGAAAAGGAGAAAATGGTGTGTTAAAGGGATATTTACTCATTGGATGTTCACCCAAGCAGGTGGGGAAAACTGAGGCGAAGGACTACTGGCAAAGACAGTGTGGGGGTGGTGTTTTATTATTTGTATAAAATATTGTTGATATATTGTTGTTGTGTTTTCCCATTCAATAAACCTTTCCTTGTTTTATACACAGATTCACAGCTTGTGAGAGGGCAAGTATTGCCTGTTAAGGGCATGCAGGGAAGGTGTTTAAATTTTCTTGTGTTCGTGACTGGTTGAAACATCATTGAACCTGGTGTGTGTGAAGCCTTTCATTTAAGATAGCTTTAAGAAACAGTTAAGCTTCTTTATGAAACAATAGCAGCCTCCATCCCAATCACTGACTCATGTGAGACCTCTCAAGAATTTGAAATATATGAGAAAGGGGCTTGGTTGAGTCTTGTTTTTGTAGAGGTGTGTATGTGTGTGTGAGAGAGAAACAGGAGACTCACATCGAAACACACACAAAGATACAGCAGATAGCCAGACACAGCGTGAATAAGCACTGAGAGACTAGCCCTGAGAAAAGCCTAGAGAGAGTGCTTTTGAGCTGCGTGCTTGCTGAAAGGACCTTGGAGCTGCAAACAAAGAAACTAATTCTTGTGGTTTGATTCCTCCTGTGTTCAGGGAAACCGGAGTTTGTACATTCTTTGTAAATGCATGGGATTGCATCAGATACCTGACTCCATCATTGTCCATTTCTCCTCCTAACAGAAAGAACCCAAAGGGCCCCAAACTTTAAGTTTGGCTAAACACTCAGGTCAAAAGGGGGTTACACCAAGTTTCTGGGTGGGTGCTCAAGCCAGTACTGTTTGTTAATTTTAAGAGGAACTTCTGGATATTTGAATCCAGCTTTTTTTGCTGCAAACAACACCAGGTAGAAAGTATTTGATTAAAAATTGAGAATTTTTAAACATGTTTACAGAATTCAGTAAATCAGCATTTCCTAAACAGCTGACATACTCTGGACCCTCAGCCTGCACAGCTATTCTTTAGTGTGAAATCAACTAGATGTGGCACAAACCTGCTGAACTATAGAAAAGGCGTGAACATCCTGTACTGTTTTGTTTTTCTTGGCTTACTTCTAAAAATACAAGTTTGCAAATTAATTTTGGCAGGTTTTTAGTGGTAAATAATAAATATCAATTTCAACTGGCGACTGAAGCCTTAGGAATATATTTGGTGCATATAGATACCCACACAATGACAACAAGAGAGAGAAAAAAAGATTTAAGGGTGGGAGGCATTATAAACCTTATTTCCACTAATAGTAGAATGTCTCATAATTCATAAAAGAAAGAGCTTAGAATGAGTTATGAAGGCCATTCCTTATTTCCTTCATATAGGGCAAGAAATTCTATTATAATACTGTCCAGCTTCATTGTACATGTTCTATTATGCCATACTCCATTTTAAGACGCTAATAATTCAAACGTTTGCTTTTATTTCTTTTAATCATATGATTTCCCAAAACAAAATAATAAATAAGTATCATAGAATCACAGAATATCAGGGTTGGAAGGGACCTCAGGAGGTCATCTAGTCCAACCCCCTGCTCAAAGGAGGACCAATTCCCAACTAAATCATCCCAGTCAGGGCTTTGTCAAGCCAGGCCTTAAAAATCTCCAAGGAAGGAGATTCCACCACCTCCCTAGGTAACGCATTCCAGTGCTTCACCACCCTCCTAGTGAAATAGTGTTTCCTAATATCCAACCTAGACCTCCCCCACTGCAACTTGAGACCATTGCTCCTTGTTCTGTCATCTACCACCACTGAGAACAGCCTAGCTCCATCCTCTTTGGAACCCCCCTTCAGATAGTTGAAAGCAGCTATCAAATCCTCCCTCATTCTTCTCTTCTGGAGACTAAAGAATCCCAGTTCCCTCAGCCTCTTCTCATAAGTCATGTGCTCCAGCCCCCTAATCATTTTTGTTGCCCTCCGCTGGACTCTTCCCAATTTTTCCACATCCTTCTTGTAGTGTGGGGCCCAAAACTGGACACAGTATTCCAGATGAGGCCTCACCAATGTCGAATAAAGGGGAACGATCACGTTCCTCGATCTGCTGGCAATGCCCCTACTTATACAGCCCAAAATGCCGTTAGCCTTCTTGGCAACAAGAGCACACTGTTGACTCATATCCAGCTTCTCGTCCACTGTGACCCCTAGGTCCTTTTCTGCAGAACTGATACCTAGCCATTTGGTCCCTAGTCTGTAGCAGTGCATAGGATTCTTCCGTCCTAAGTGCAGGACTCTGCACTTGTCCTTGTTGAACCTCATCAGGTTTTTTTTGGCCGAATCCTCTAATTTGTCTAGGTCACTCTGTATCCGATCCCCACCCTCCAGTGTATCTACCATGCCTCCCAGTTTAGTGTCATCTGCAAACTTGCTGAGAGTGCAGTCCACACCATCCTCCACATCATTAATAAAGATATTAAACAAAACTGGCCCCAGGACCGACCCTTGGGGCACTCCGCTTGAAACTGGCTGCCAACTAGACATGGAGCCATTGATCACTACCCGTTGAGCCTGACGATCTAGCCAGCTTTTTATCCACCTTACAGTCCATTCATCCAGCCCATACTTCTTTAACTTGCTGACAAGAATACTGTGGGAGACCGTATCAAAAGCTTTGCTAAAGTTAAGGAATAACACATCCACTGCTTTCCCCTCATCCACAGAGCCAGTTATCTCATCATAGAAGGCAATTAGGTTAGTCAGGCACAACTTCCCCTTGGTGAATCCATGCTGACTGTTCCTGATCACTTTCCTCTCTTCTAAGTGTTTCATAATTGATTCCTTGAGGATCTGCTCCATGATTTTTCCAGGGACTGAGGTGAGGCTGACTGGCCTGTAGTTCCCCGGATCCTCCTTCTTCCCTTTTTAAAAGATGGGCACTACATTAACCTTTTTTCAGTCATCCGGGACCTCCCCCGATCGCCATGAGTTTTCAAAGATGATGGCCAATGGCTCCGCAATCACATCCGCCAACTCCTTTAGCACCCTCGGATGCAGCGCATCCGGCCCCATGGATTTGTGCTCATCCAGTTTTTCTAAATAGTCCCGAACCACTTCTTTCTCCACGGAGGGCTGGTCACCTCCTCCCCATACTGTGCTGCCCAGTCCAGCAGTCTGGGAGCTGACCTTGTTTGTGAAGACAGAGGCAAAAAAAGCATTGAGTACATTAGCTTTTTCCACATCCTCTGTCACTAGGATGCCTCCCTCATTCAGTAAGGGGCCCACACTTTCCTTGACTTTCTTCTTGTTGCTAACATAGCTGAAGAAACCCTTCTTGTTACTCTTAACATCTCTTGCTAGCTGCAACTCCAAGTGCGATTTGGCCTTCCTGATTTCACTCTTGCATGCCTGAGCAATATTTTTATACTCCTCCCTGGTCATTTGTCCAATCTTCCACTTCTTGTAAGCTTCTTTTTTGCGTTTAAGGTCAGCAAGGATTTCACTGTTAAGCCAAGCTGGTCGCCTGCCATATTTACTATTCTTTTTACACATCGGGATGGTTTGTTCCTGCAACCGCAATAAGGATTCTTTAAAATACAGCCAGTTCTCCTGGACCCCTTTGCCCTTCATGTTATTCTCCCAGGGGATCCTGCCCATCTGTTCCCTGAGGGAGTCAAAGTCTGCTTTTCTGAAGTCCAAGGTCCATATTCTGCTGCTCTACTTTCTTCCTTGTGTCAGGATCCTGAACTCGATCATCTCATGGTCACTGCCTCCCAGGTTCCCATCCACTTTTGCTTCCCCTACTAATTCTTCCCTGTTTGTGAGCAGCAGGTCAAGAAAAGCTCTGTCCCTAGTTGGTTCCTCCAGCACTTGCACCAGGAAATTGTCCCCTACACTTTCCAAAAAACTTCCTGGATTGTCTGTGCACTGCTGGATTGCTCTCCCAGCAGATATCAGGGTGATTAAAGTCTCCCATGAGAACCAGGGCCTGCGATCTAGCAACTTCTGTTAGTTGCTGGAAGAAAGCCTCGTCCACCTCATCCCCCTGGTCTGGTGGTCTATAGCAGACTCCGGCCACGACATCTCCCTTGTTGCTCACACTTCTCAACTTTGGACACTTCAAAACATCCCCCAAAGGCATATTTAAATAAAATATTAGAACTAACTTTCTCCTCACACATTTTTGCCCAAAATTACTTTTTCTGATCTCCTACTTGAGAGAGTATAAACTGGCTCAAGCCAAACAAAACACTTCCTCCCTTCTCTCCTAAAAAAGTAAACCGGGATAAAATTTGGCTTTCTAGCATTTCAGCCTTGGAGTAGAAAAAAGTCTTTTGTTATTTCACAAATATTCTGGGAAAGCAGAGAAAAAATATAGAAGTCAGTCAGGGTGTAACTCAGAAAGAAAAACTGGAGAGAAAAAAAGACCCAAATAAAAGCAAGCAGTGCAGGCCATGCTACAGGAAGAGACAGAGGAGATGAGGTATGTATGGTTCATGCCTAAAGGAATCATGGTTCATTCACATATGCTCTTTATGAGAGTATAATTCTCAGTTTCATTATCCTTTATATACATGGAAGTGGAATGCCCCTGTTTCAGCCCTGTGCTATAGATCCCCTCTCAGTTTGTTTTTCCTCATCCCCAGTCTCTATTTTGAAAAATATAGAAATACACTTAGTACTTTTGGGACAGGCTACTTTTACCTCCCCCAATTTTAAAATGTTACTGATGTCCTCCTTGGCAATGATCTTAGTACTCTGGATCTCCCCAGGATATCATTTAGGCCAAGAGCTTAGCAGGATTCAAGAAATGATTAGACATTTCTACAGATAATGAGAATATCCACATAGAAATATATATATGATAACTGACTATATATATATATATATGATGCTTATGCTTCAGGAGCTAAGCCAAACACTAAGCAATGGGGTCTAAAGTTATTCCATAAATGTCCACTGTCAGAGACAGGATACTGAAATAGATGGAACACTGCTCTGATCTGTATGGCAATTTCTAAGTTCCTGTGATCTAATTCTCTTTCTTTTGCATTTGGGTTGCAAAAGAGATTCCTGCAGAATTCCACAGAATTCTCTGTGCCTTCAAAACAGCAGCAAACAGTTTTTAACCCAGATAAAAATGGTCAGACATCACTAATAGCAGTAATACTACAATAACACTTATCCTACTATATTTACCACTTATTGATCAGTGAAAAATTAGGTGGGCAAGGATTTAAAAAAAAGGTTGTCTAAAGTTAGGTTCCAAATCCCTTAGTTAGGCTCTAAAATAAATGACCTCAATAAGAGCTAAGGTGTACTCTTAACTTTTGAAAATCAGGTAACTGTGGTCCCAGTCCTGCAAAGACTTATGTGACGGATTAGCTTTCAGCATACAAGCGGTCCTGCTGAAGTCAAAGGGACTATTTGTGTGCCTAAAGTAAAATATCTGTGCAAGATTTTGCAAGATCTTTGGTCCTTATTTAGGTTCATAAATAAGGATTTAGAAGCCTAACTTTGCCAAGACTTGCAAAAGTGGATGCCAAGAGGTTTATATTACAACTCTATGAAGACAAAGGTTTATAACTATCAGAGACACTGGAGGCTTAGAGAAATTATTTGGAAAAGACCAGTACTAGAAAATCAATAATTTAAGAAGTTTCTCATAAATGACTAATTAAATGCTTATTTAGACTACATCACTCCATTTAATATTCAAATGTATGAACAAGGGGGCACTGAGTTACTGTATTCCCACCACTGAAATCAAGAAATATTCCTTATGGAGGTTGTATGTTTACATACTCAGGAAGAGGACACTGTATTTGTCTATATTTGGTCCATATTTTGAATTTTATCTTTGCAACTGTAAGTAATGGAATCTTACATTAAGCTTAAATTCTGCAAAAAGTGAAGGCAAAGACACCCTTCCCCCTCACATACACCTACATCAGAGAAAGTTTTCCACCTGGCACTGGTAAATGGATCTTTCAATCCCTTGATAACAGAAAATTGGGGAATTAAAGGCAATTAATAAAGAAAATTATAATACTTAAAATGTATACATCACTTTCTATTTTCCAAGCACTGTGCAAATGTTACATAGCCAATCCTCACAACTTCTTGCATAGCAGGCATGCATTACTATCCATTGTTGTACAGAAGAGGAACATTCACAGATAGATTGTGTCACTTGCTCTAGCTCTATGGTACAGCCAGGAATAGAACTGAGGAGTTTGTATCATCTAGTCCCTGTCTCAGTCTGCTAGACCATGTTGCATCAGAGAAAAAGAATAAGGAAGGCAGGAAAGAAAACATATGAAACTGACCAAATATCCACACACATATGCACACCCCCAACACATTACAAAACTGAAGGAGAACTATGTTATTGGAGAAACTTTACACAAGAAGCTCAAACAAAATTTGAAAATAGTTTCAGGAATTACTTAAGTACGTTACTAAAAAAAAAATTCTGTTTCTACAATGGTCAATACTGATAGTGGATGAAGATGAATACAAACAACATTTATTTTTGAACTGTTAAAGACATTTCTGCTGCACAATACAAAGTCTTTAAAGCTTCTAAAACTGTAGCTTGTTTCCCTCTGCTTTCACAAGGAGAGAATCCAAGATTGCAGCTGTAATCAAGTTCACTGAGGCCACTTTAGAAAGTTTCATTTGCTTCAGAAAAATCGTATGAGTAATACAATTGAAAAGAGCATTTTTAAGCAAAACAAAATTTTCAAAGCATCTAAAGCCACCAGCTGTTGTTTCTCTTCTTATTGACAGAAAATACAGATGGTGACTGTGATTAGTCCAGCCTCCCATAGGACACTACAGCCAACCAGAAACTAGCTAATTCATAGAAGTATAGCTTTCCCATTTGCTTATCTCATAGCTAATTTGCTGATTAGCATGGAATACTTTTTTTGCAGTGTTATTCATTAGCTATTTTAGAATTGGTTAATTAGTACTTTCAAAAACTTCTACAAAAAGATAAATTTTCTGGCAATATGACTAGATGATAGCGATTCCATTTAGAATATGTTTTAAAATAATAGCTCATCTCTTTTCAATAGTAATAAGCATGGTCCAGTAGCTAGAGTACGGGAATCGAAGTCAGGAGGCTATATATTCTACTTGACTTTCTGCCCTTGACTTCCCATCTGATTCTTGGTGTTCACTCAGCTTCCCTATGCCTCATTTTCTACACTATAAAATGGGGATAACAATGCTTACAAACCTTTGTAAAATTATATGAGCTCTGTGGCTGAAAAATGATAGATAGTAGTATTGGGTTTTGTAGGCAACACATGACTCTTGGAAACTCAGCTCAGAGCTGCTTGAAGTTTGATTAATTAATTTGGCTTATCTAAAATAATGTTTAATTTATGGGACAAAATAGCATTTTTCAGAAATTATACACTTACATTTTGGAATTTAATTTAATATCTTAAATCCCACACAGAGAAGATTACTGCAATCCAGACACAAACTTTATTACATTACCTACTGCTAGATTGTCTCAAGCACAAGAAAGAGGTGCTATGTTATTTGGAATGGGAAATGTAAGTTTTATTATTGTACATTTGGATGACTGCATTGCTATTGTGTGGTGGAGAAGCATGTCCATATACTATTGATGGAAACTGAAATGCAAGCTGCTGTGCAATTAAAATGGTCACCAAAGCAGAGAGAGAATCATAGTAGAAGGTTATGCTAGAACAGGCTTGGTAGGGCTCATAAATTTGAGGGCAAAGAAATCAAGAAATCATAGCTCTGTGTTTTCTGAAAACCCCAGATATCTGATGGGTTCATAGGCCATTCCGTACTATTCTTCTGCAAACTTCAGGAGTTTTTTCATCCTCAGTTAACCTTATTTAAACCAGATCTAATCTGGAAAATTTAAAGAGGTTGTGCTGATCAGTACCAATTTAGGTTTTGTATTTCTGTTTGCATAGTGGAAATCACAACTGTAAGATTGAAATTTTTTTCCTGTGAAGAAGAATTTAAAGCCGAGGATTTCCTGTACAATATCATTATATTCTACTGGCAATTTCCTTTAAAGAGTACTTTGAGATGTGGTTGAAGTAGTACCAGCCTATGCAAATAACTTTAGACTATAACATAGCTTTATAGACTACATTCTGCACAAGAGAGAATTTGTTTCCACCTGTATGTTGAATTTCATCATTCATGTATGCATAGGCTACAAATCTTGTATGTAAGATTTCTATACTGTCTGCAGAATGCATATATCTATATTTCTATAGGCTTTGCTAAGACTAGGAACTTTGTTCAAATCTAGCATTCATTGCAAGAAAGTCTCATTTTCCAGAGGTTAGAGGAACTTTCTGTAACAATTTCTGTGACTGACAATCTCTTTTTTTTCAATTTCCTGTTAGTAAATATGAAAGTAACTGTAAATCTAATGGACAATTGCTACTTTTGCTGTCAGTCAGTCAGCTGAAGTTTGACAGTACTGTGCCTTACACTGACAATTCAGCCAATTTATTAACTGTCTACTAAATTTAATCTGCAATGTGGGATATGCAGTATTATTGTTCCTTAATAATAATTATTGTTCCTTAAAACCTCTTCAGATTTTATGGATCAAGCACCACAAGTCCTGGAGCTAGTCTATGGTCTAAATCCTGCAGACCCTTTTTAAGGCCAAAGTATGCCCAGTTGTTAAACACTCGGTGGGGGAATGATTGAGAGGAGAGTCACTGGAAGCAATGCATAGGAAATCTCTCGCTTTTTAATTCCTGGAGAGGATTTCCTGAATTCACTGGGAGCGAGAGGTGAGCTTGGCCTGGAAACTAGAGCCAGAATACATTTGTAATAGAATGGATAACTGCAGCTGTTGTAAAGAAAAAGAATTCAGCACCCAGATCATATGTGATTGAGACCAATGAGGAAGAGTTCAACAGAAACCATCGACATCTACAGTTTTTTAATAATTTTTCCTCCTATGAGAAATTCGAATTGTTGACCCTTTGTCCTGATTTGCGGCAAATTTATTTTTCAAAAACTTTAAATTATTTGCAGGAGTGAAATGCCCCTTTCTAGACAGCTCTACTCAGAAGTTATGCTGCCACTGTTTCATATTTCTGCACCTGGTCCCAACCCTTCCTCTTTTCTTGAATGAAAGCATCATTAACTCTCATGCAGGTTAGAACAGGAGTACACCTGGAAGAGAGTTAGCTCTTAAGCTCCATCCATTCTGTAACCCTGCCAACCTGTTAGCCTCCATTTATCTTGGGAAAGGGGGAAGCCTCTCCCTGATTTCTACCAGTTTTTGCTCCTTTATATCTGAGTAGAGGGGAATACTTTTTTTTTTATTTATTAATGGAGATATCCCATCTCCTAGAACTGGAAAGGACCTTGAAAGGTCATTGAGTCCAGCCCCCTGCCTTCACTAGCAGGACCAAGTACTGATTTTGCCCCAGATCCCCAAGTGGCCCCCTCAAGGATTGAACTCACGATGCTGGGTTTAGCAGGCCAACACTCAAACCACTGAACTATCCCCCCTTTAGCTACAGTTAATGAAAGTTTTGCCTGAACAGAGGCTGCAGAATTTGTTCCCACACTGCTCAGTGTTCTTTAGGATGTAGTCTGCTAAGTGCTCCGCAGGGTGACTTTGTAGACAGGAAAATTTAGGATGTTTTTTGTACAGTTAAATGGCTTAGAAAAATGCATTGCACTGGATATCCTTATATCACAAAGCATCCATTGTAATTGACCCTAGTTTGACTTTTATTAAATCTTGGTATATTTCTTACTTGATGAAGGGTGCAGACATTAATGGTCACCTGTTTTATCTTTATATGTGCAGAACTGGGCATCCATTTGTCTTGAATACTAAAAAGGAAGGTGATTAATGGGAGTAAGGCTCTGAACATGTTGCACTGAATGTTACTGCTCCTTCACCCAGACTCTAGCTTAATAGAAATCCTGCTCACCCAAGTCCTGAGCTACAGAAAAATTCTAAAATGTTGAGCTGTTTGCAGCACATGCTTTCTGGGTCCCAATTTTTCTTACTGCTGGTTAAAAATATCAATATGATACTGACAGACACTGATAGTTGAGTTCTCGTTAAACCACATTAAGTCATACAATACTTTTTTAGGAGGACAGCTCTTATTGCAATTTATTTCTTAATAAAAAATAATTTGAAGAAACAGAGGGATAATAGCTAAAGATTATGGGTGTGATGGGGTGCCCCACACTGGTGAAGAAAGGGTTAAAAGCAGCCCTGGGGAGGCGGGAGAGCAGGCAGCCAATCAGAGAGAGGCTGCAATGAGCAGCAATTAGGGCAGAGCAGACCCATATATAAAGAAAGCGGCAGGGCAGAGGAGGCAGTTCCCTCTTGGGAGCCCAGGGAGAAGGAGCTGGGTCCCTGAAGGGTTAAGGGAACCACCAGCACCCTGGACAGAGCAGTGCTGGGCCAAGTCAGGGGAGCGAGGGGGAGCTCCAGCCTGACTGTCTAAAAGACTGAAGCCCTGATACAAGGGCAGAGACGGTGCTAGGGCTATAGGGAAGTGGCCCAGGGAAACGGATGGTGGGGGTTGAAGGATTGGCAGTGTGTGGCTGCTTCCTAGAGGGTCCCTGGGTCAGGACCCAGAGTAGTGGGCAGACCTGGGTCTCCCCCTGCGTCCCCACCACTGAGGGGAGTGGCCAGTGAAGGGCTGCAGTTTGTCACTGAGGCAAGTGACTAGAACCTTGGGCTGCAGTCGGCCATGAAAGCGAGTGGCTGGACAGAGGACTGCTGTTCCCGTGGAAGGAAGGGGGGGGAATGGAATGGGGCACGGCCGGAGGGCTGTGTGCTGAGGAGGACGCTGGAATCCTTGTGGCGATGCAGATCCAGAGCAGAAGTGACGGCGGCGAGACACCACCAGAGGAGGGCGCCCTGTGAAAAGACTGAGCTAATTCCCAGAATGACCAGCAGGAGGTGCCACAGTAGTGAGTCTCGCACTGTTACAACTGGCCACATTCTTAGCTAGCGTAAGCAAGCATAGCATCACTGACTTCAGTGGAGCTTCATCAATTATACCAACTGGGATCTGGGCCCAGTTTTTCCAGAGACTGAGGGAGGGGGAGATTACTTTTTTCCAGATTTGATAAGAAGTAAAACAGAAGATGCAATAAATATTTGATTTTAAGAAAAGGAAAAAAAAACTCATACAAGATGAATGGCTGTTTCTGAATCACTAGAAAAGATTGATAGAGAGCCATTTGTTTTTTGTCTTTAATTTTTGCTACAGATTCTGAAACAGATTGGAGAGGTTTAATGTTAAAAAAAAGTAAAGACTGGTTGCTTCAGACATGAATCTTGAGCTCACCAGCAGTGGTCAGAACTTTATAAAAGAAATAAACAAAAAAAACCCACACAACCCTGCGTAACTCTTAATGCTCTAAGAGCCTCAACTGGTATGATGTTGAGAACGCTCATCTCTGTTTGAGCTCAGTGGGAGCTGAAGGTGCTCAATCCCTCACAAGATCAGGCCCTTACTTTGCTGTTGCACTTTGCAGTGACTGTTCCCTCAGCAAGCATCCCATATAATTGAAGCTGCCCACTGGAAACAAGGCTATGCAGAAAATAGCTCCAGACCTTGTTGTTTTATGCAAAATATAATATCCTGGGAGTGAGAGAGAAAGCAGAGGATTGAAAGTTACTTTGCATTCTCCATTCTAGATCAGCCAAACAAGATTTTGGCAGACCTTACTTGGTGTCTAGGACATGACATTGCACAGTCTGGGTTTGTCCTGCTCCTGCTGGGATAGCTGGTCACCTTATATTACACTAAATGTTTTTGCATATATTACATGCCAAAAATCCAAGTTAATTAGCCACATGTCACAACAACAGATAATTATAAAATGGTTAGGACATGATAGATGTTAACTGCTGATATATAGATGGACTAAAGCAATTCTGAATAAAGCAACCTAAGAGTATTAAAAGTGCCCAAACAGACATTCAGATGTATGTATTCATTATTTCCTAAAGCTACTTTCTTGAACTGGAGTACAGCCAAGAAGAAGAACTGAATGAAAGCCCTCCCCAAGCATAAAGAAGGCTTGAGGGCCTTGCCAACACCTCACACTCCCCTGGTGCTGCATAAGGCAAGATGGGCAGGATATCAGAATGCCAAATTTAAGATTTCTACCTTATATGAAGGATCTGAAGGTTTCTGGCCAGTTTTCTGAAGTCAGTGGAATTACAGTGGTGTAATATTAGTGAAAGTAAGAGGGAATTCACACCCCTTTTTCTGACTTCTAATTTCACCAAAACATTATGGTATTATGGAAAGTTACAACTCCAAGCCTCTGTTAAATTTGTATTAAATCTGAAAAAATATTGGGACCAATCCTCAGCTGGTATAAACTAAGATACCTCAGGATCTGGGTCACTGTTGTTAGGCTCTTCACGCCCTAACCTAGCACAGTAGATGCATTCAGTAGCTTTTACCTCCATCAACATGAAACCTAGATAATGTCACCCAGTGAAGATGAATTTGGTGATTTCAATCTATTCCCCCCAAAATGTTCATCCACATTGTCACAGTTCCCCCTCACTTTTCTTGGGCAGAGACATGAGTCTCTATCCACCCTGATGGACATAATTCCAGGTAGCCTGTACTGTGAAGTCAGCAAGTCAGACTTGGCTCAGCAGGCCTGATTTGCTTTTCTCCTCAATGGCTAATAACAGCGTAATTGCCCACAGTTAAGTTACCACATAGCTCTTTCTATATACAAGCACATTTATTCTTAAAGCAGAAGCATTGCAAAAAGACAACATTAAAAACAATGAAAGAACATGCATGCTAATACAATTACCAGAGATCAGCCCAGCTCCCACAAGGGCTCTGGCAGATGAACAGTCCTTCAAACCCCACTAAAGGGTTTATAAGTGTGGTTACAAGTTCATAACCGTCCTGGTTCAGAACAAGCACAGTCATGAAAAATGGAGATTCTCTTTCTAGAACCTGGGTCTTTGATCTGGGAATAAGTAATTCGTAGACAATGGGTCTCTCCCCAGGGCCTAGCTTCAAAGGCTGGGTTTTTGCATAACCTGAGGAGTTACATTTGCATATACTCCCCCTACAGATTTCCTAGGAAACTCACTTAACTTTAAAAGTTCACATTGTTTCAAATAGTTCTTTGTAGCTCCGAACACTTCTCAAGGGTTACATTAGCCAGGTCTCCTCCCTACAGACTTTATGTATAATCCCGCAATAATATATAAGCATTTATATTTGTAATATAATGAACAGCTAAGATACTTAATTCAATAAAGTTTGTCTAGGATATTGCCATATCTGTCACAAACATCCCATAAGCCATCTCACCATTTGGAATGACTTGAAGACTCCAACTACTAAGAGATACAGACTCCGAATAGCCAAGTTATCTTGTGTCTGATCAATATACTGGCAGAGCCTGAAGGGAAACTTCTTGCACACTGACGTCTACTAAAATCTAATAATGTCATCAAAATATTTGTACAGATATTTTTAAAATTGCACAATTATTCTTGAATTATAAGAGCAAAAGAGAAAATAGATGTGAGTAATTTAAAGGACCCTTTCAGACACCAAACTGTTTAAAAAAATTGTGTAGGACATTCCCTGTAACTTGACATCTTTAAATCATGATATGAGGACTTCAGTAACTCAGCCAGAGGTTAGGGTGAGTGGGTGGGTGAGGTTCTGCGGCCTCCAATGTGCAGGAGGTCAGACTACATGATCATGATGGTCCCTTCTGACCTTAAAAATGTATGAGACATAATACTATTCATTTCAAAGTGGAATTACCCATTATCTTCAATGGAAGACTTAAACTTGATGGCTCTATACTGTCCCATGAGTGTGCACATAACTGTACACTATCTGCTTTCCCTACTGCACTTTCATTTAAATGAACTTTTCCAATGGTTTTTCATACAGAATATTTATAGAGACTGAGTAGGCCTCTTACATACACTGAATGGAGAGACCATGATACCTCCAAGGAAGTTATTCTGTTCTACTAAACCGGTAAGTTACATACAAAGTGACCAGCTTTAAGAAGGCCCAACTGCAGTGTAGTCAGCAATCTATTTCACTCCATATATCCGGGCAGGATTTAGGCAGACATGTAGTGATACTATGCCCCATATGCTGTATTCCTCAGTTATATGGGCTCTGTATCCAAGCGGTTTCAGCAAAGAAAACCATTTGTATTTTACACCATAGTCCTGTCTCTTCTCTGATCTGAGGGACTGTGATGGGGTCTACAAACCCCACACTGGGACGGAAGGGGTTAAAAGACAACACTGGGCCCAGATAGCCTTGCCCCTCCAGGCCTGCAGCGCATAGTCCAGGTGGAGAGAAAACTTAAAAGGGAGTCACTCAGCTCAGAAGGGAGGACGCTGAAGAGGAAGAGGGACCTACCCTGAGGACTGCTGAACAAGAGTACTGAAAAGCCTCATTGTCCCCCAACATTGTTGTCTCTCATAGAGCCCGGGCTCCCCTACCAACTGCCCTTGTTGCAGGAGGGGCATAAATCTTGTTTTCACTGCCCTGCTCCAGTAAGGGAAGGGTAAGGACAATGAAACCCTGAGGTGAGGATAAGTCATGCATAAGGGTTAGAAACTGGACTTAATGCCCTTCCACTCTGGAGACAAGAGACTGGAAACGGGGTGTGGTAACCGTTAGGCCACCTGGCCCTCAGGGGACTCTACTAGAGGGTCACTATAGCAATGTAAGCAATTACTAGGAAATTTATTATTTGGGGATTCTTTTTAAAATTTAATGTAAAATAAAGGACGTTCAACCACAAAAGCTAGGTGATGCCATATTCATTTTTTGTACTTGTCAAAGTTTCCATTGACTGCAGTCAGTTCTGGGCATGGAAATGTATTCTGAAATACTGAAAGTAATGTTAAAAGTTTAAAACACCTTAAATTAAAAAAAGAAAATTCAGATTGAAATTATCATTAGACATTTAAACCGGACCTATAACATTGTTTGTTGTTTGTTTTAGTTTCATCACAGGGAACAATTAGACCCAGAGGCCAAGATTTTAAAAAGTGACTAGTGATTTTTGGTGCTCGACTTGAGATCCCTAAAAAGAGACTGATTTTTAGTGCAGAGCGCACCCCACCCTCTGAAAATCAGGCCCTTTAAGGTTTCTCAAGTCAGGCAACCCAAATTATTAGTCATTTTTCCAAATCTTGGGCAGAGTGTCTTCCTGAATCTGCAGACTTACCCAGAACTTTTTGTCTGTGCCACTCTGTATTCAAATTGGGCCTTTGATGCTATTAAAGTATTACTCCACTTCCCTCAGACCAAGAACTGAAGATGGGGGACTTCCCTCAGGGGGCACTAGGACCCATGCATTCTTTCCCTCCCACCCACCCCCCAGCCTTGTGGCCTTGGGGAAAGAGGCTACAGGGAGCAGCCAACCAGAGACTGAAGCTAGCAGAGCAGCTGTAATTCAAGCAGGGACTAAGGAACACTGATGGAGTAATCAGATTGCTTCAGTTTTCATTTTAAACATTCCACCCCCTGTGCTGATTGGCTGTTCACTCCAACCCGCCCCTCCCTTTGTCCATCTGCTTAGCTACTCCCCTCCCACAAAATCCACCTTGAAAGAATTTAATAAACAAAACCAAAAAATTGTGGCACTAATGTACTGTTTGCAAACCGTCACTCTGTTCGTGCTGTTTGTGCATTATACTTCTTGCTACATCCCACATCTGTCTTGTCTACTTAGATTGTAAATTCTTTGGGTCAGGGGCTGTCTCCTAGTCTGTGCTTGTACAAAGAGACTGTGTTCTCAACTAGTGCCTAAACACTACTGTAAGACAAACACATAATAACAATAATAATGATCTCAAACCCTTATAACATCAATTTGGCCCACGCAGTGTGTTGGGGTTCACCAAGAATGCAGGATCATTACTTGGTGGTTGACTTTTATTTGCATTTTCTTGTGAAAAGGTAGTCTTAATCAGTTTAGCTAGTAAAATAAATTTCATTTTGATAAATTTCCAAAGAAACCTGTTTTTTTAAAATGTCATGAGTTCTAAATATGACATTGGAAAAGTTTATTGTGAGTTTCTAATACAATTTGGTACCTAGAACCTTTAATGTTTCTGCAACCAGCCATTCCAGTTCTTTCAGAAAGACTTCAGTGCTCTACAGGTTTCAATTACCATTTGTGTCATAGTTTTTTAGATTTAGGACCTACCTGGCCAGGGGCTGGCTGTGGTTCCTTTAGCTGAACACCAGGAACAAAAGATTAAATAAAAGCAGTTCTCTTGTGATGCTGAAAGTGCTAAAATATTCCACCAGATTTAGCAATATAAGCAAATTTAACAGGCTCTGTAGTAGCTTTGACAACAAATTATATTCCGAGTACTGGTCCAACTATTTTCCTAAAAGCTTTGAGTACTGGAATTAAAGGATTTTCGCAAGATCCCCTTGGAATAAGTAATAATCTGAATCTTTCTATTATCATGGTCAATGCACCTGAACAAATTAATTTGAAGTTGCAGTAAAGAGCAACAGTCACACATGCTAAATATTTAGTTTGTACAGAAAGCGACACACAACTCTAGAGAGATCTTATCTATAGCAATTACCTAGGCAAATCACTGACCTGAGTTGAATTTTACTCTTTCAAACTATAGATATTAGAAGGGAGCTTACAAAAATTAGTTATAAATATCAAATATATTTTGCATTTTCTAGACCACCAAGTATTCACAAAATGTATTTTATTTGTGTGTGAGGTTTCCACACACACTACGAACACTTTACTTGGATAAAAATCCCACATGGGAAGAAGTCAAACAAAGTGCACTTCCCTGAACTCTGCCTACACTGTATGATATTAGTAAGCATTCTTCTGGACATGGCTTTGGATGCTTTTTAGGCTACTTTATCATAAATTTAGTTCTACATTTAATTTAAGTGAGCTGTTACCCACAGCATACAGTGTAACGAATTTGGAGCCATGTTAAACTGCATCTCAACAATTTAATTTAAATGACTGTTTTGTATGTTAATTTATTTTCACTAGATTGTCATGAACTGATTTATTGACGATTAATTACTGCATAAATAATAGACATCATAGGACTGATTCTCTTGTCTGATGCAGGTGCAGTTACGGAACAGTAAATTATACCTAATCCTCCCCCAAAATGCTATATGTTCCCATCCTGTTGATTACAAAAACTGCCCCAAAATCCAAATCCTCCTACTTGATTTGATGCCATAGCAACACAAAAATGGTCCAGAGAAATACTCACAAAGCACAAAAAAGGGGTGTGGCCTGTGAGAGGAATCAGGGAACAGCAAAAGTGCCGTAATAACATTGGAGGTATGCACTATTGATATGTTGGAGGAAATTCTCAGGGATGCCTGGGAGCCCACTGTTAAAATTCTGGCAACAAATTAAAGGGAGAGTTGTGGCAATTTCTCTGCCTCTGACAGAGCCACCCCACTCTCTGGATATTAGTAAATGCTCCTATCCAGATATGAATTACCTCTGGGACTCTCAAATATTTCCAACGAGCAAATTTTGTGGGTTTGGAATGAAAAAGTCTGATGCTGGCAGGTATTTTAAAAATATTTTCTGGGCACAGATGTCCCCAGACTTCCCATAAAAGTCTAAATCCCCTCTTATTACACCTACTGAACACTGTGCTATACTATCAATTTTTCAAGAGCAAAGGATAAAGGTGGTTTACTAAATGGTGCTGTCTCCTCGTTTAACAGTGAGAAATGGTTTTGCTTTAAATGGAAAAACAAATCAACACATTTTCCATTCCCTCCCTCTCCTCTACTCAGCGCCTGGGGTTATCAGACTCAGTGAGGGGCTTTTTGTGGGAGCTCCTTGTTAAAATGATGGTCAGCGCTTCACTGACCTGCACGTGGGTGTGGGAGGATAAGCATTTCAGAGAATTCCTATGCCTCTGTAAATGGTTGGTTATATGGACTTCATTTCCTCCCCAGAAACAGTACACTCCCACCCATGCAAAAAAAAAAAAAAGTGAGCAGCTGGGATCAGATGTGGTGTTTGAGCTGGAACCCACCTGATATAAGAGTGAGGGAGCTGCTAGAAGTTTCTCTGCTCTTTATCTCTAAACCTTTGGTCCAAAATAGTGTGAATTTGTTGACTTTTGAAGCATGATACAAACTCACCTATTTATCCAGGGTTCTAGGGAGGGAGGACACAATAAAGGCTGGTGTTAGTGGATGCTGGGTTATTATATAGGCTTTGATTTAATCTCTGGTTAACTGTTTTATAGTTAAGGGATGAGGAGCAACAGGTGGTCAATTTTTTTGTGATCATATGTTTAATTTACTGCAAAGACTCCTAAAACCTCGGGTAGGCACTTCTTAAATATAGGTATTATAAAGTGAAATAAATAAATAAAATAAGAAGTGTGCCATTTAAAACTTCCCTTGGCAGCTTTAAATCTATCCCTATTCCTCCTCATCTGAGAGCACAGCCAACCAGTAGTGGTGAGGGAGGTGTCATTGCACCTTGAGGGATAAAGTGAGAACGCACAAAACAAATGAGTGACAACTTTCCAATATGAATTATTTATGATATGGATGTCCTGATCATTTCATACCAACAAGCCATGACTCTTGGAAGCTGTATTCTATATTCAAAAGGAGTGTGCTGTTTGGAGCTCAGATTTTCACTAGGGAGGGCTTTTGGTCCATGACAATTCTATGTCTGAACCCAGGGCCAGCTCCAGGGTTTTGGCCGCCCCAAGCAGCCAAAAAAAAAAAAAAAAAAAAAGCCACGATCACGATTTGCGGCAGCAATTCGGCGGGAGGTCCTTCACTCCAAGGGACCGTCCGCCGAATTGCCCCCGAATAGCTGGACGTGCCACCCCTCTCCGGAGTGGCTGCCCCAAGCACTTGCTTGGCAAGCTGGTGTCTGGAGCTGGCCCCGTCTGAACCACCCAGATCTTGCCTGTTATGAATAGGAGTGCTCTGTGTTTGGGGAATTGAAGGTATTTTTGATGAAATATACCAATCCACTGTGTTTTAAAGTGACATATAAGTTAATTAGGATCCTGTTCCAGAGTTAGAAAAGAGGTGCAAACTGCAGCTGGGATATCAGACAACTGTACATAGCAGCATTTGTTGTCAATGTTAATATTCAAACCAGGTGACCAAATTTCCTTGGACCCTTCTAACTGACCTCTACTGTTCCAGGTTATTCATTCTACTAGCACTGAAGTCTGTGACCCTTTGTGGAAGTCTGCTGGGCAATGGAAGATTCTCCCTGCAAAGTCGAATCTTTCAGTGGTCTGGGCTGCCACCTCCCATGATGGTCCATGGCTCGGGGGTGGTCCGTGTGCAGATCACCACACCTATATCTGACCCTAAGTTATGGCTCATAATTATCTTACTAAACTCAAGTCAAACATTTGGTAAAGCATGTTTAGGAAATGTAGGGTAGGATTTTCAAATGCACTCAGCGCTCACCTAACTCTGCTCTCAAAACTCTCATTGGCTTAAGGGGAGTGAGGAAGCCAATGCTAAGGGCTTGTGAGGCTCCCATCTTTAGTGTTTTATTAACTGTACACATGCAGTATGTTTTGCTGATAACACTGAAATGCTGCAAACAGTATGTCCTATAAAAGGAAAAATATCACACAACCTTATAAGCCATCTTTATATCTAAACCATTATTTTTGCAAATAAACCACTACAAGTAAAAACACTGTGAAACCAAAACCATGAAACAGCTACATGAAAAAAGACCTTTATATTTTGCCCCACATCATTTCCAACACTGCAAAGCAAATGCAACGGTCAAGAATGTTTGACATTCCTAAAGAAAGATATTAACCAATGGGGCTGCAGCTATTTCACGCAGTGCCCCTCCTGTGCAGAACAGCAATATACATTCTAGTTACCATGACATACAATGACAACAGGCAAATTTTTCACCTCTCAAATGGACCAGAACCTTTTCTATATAAAAGTCAGATCAGCCGGTATTTTTACTAAATTGGACAATGTTTGCAAGTAGAACAGAGGTAATGCTTCTAAAACTACCTCCTCGACCCCATGCTGAAGATTTATTGAAGACAATATAGAATGGCAACAATAGTCAATCACAGGTGGCAGATTGTCCTTTTAGTAGGCGTAGCGAGGCTAATCAATCTAAAAGCACTTTCCCTTCTACCCCAAGGCCATTTACTGTTAGAATCCATTTAAAAATTCAGTAGCCAATAAAAATGCTGAAATTATTTATTTTAATTTAGAAAAATTATTGACAAGTGCTCAAGGTGCTAAATATGAGCAATCCCAGATACTTTTGTTTGGTAAAGCACCCCACTGGTGTAATTTACAAAGACCCACATTTTAAAAGAAAGTTTTAAAACAAGGTTTTGTGGTACTGTCATCCCCAGAGATGTCAAGCACAGAAGAAAGGCTGTGAGAGAAAGAAAAACAATGGGAAGCACTGAATGCTGTCTTACAGTGAGTTGATCAAAAAAGTCCTCAAATGAGGATGAATGGGAAGGTGGGTTACTGAACTATAATCACAGGTTGACAATAAGGTCATTTGTGTTTATATCTACATGTCAGAGGATATACCTATCTCACAGAGCTGGAAGGGACCTTGAAAGGTCATCAAGTCCAGCCCCATACCTTCACTAGCAGGACCAAATACTGATTTTGCCCCAGATGGCCCCCTCAAGGATTGAGCTCACAACCCTGGATTTAGCAGGCCAATGCTCAAACCACTGAGCTATCCCTCCCCCTTGTTAGACAACTGGTGGGAGCTACCAAAAACTATTTGCTATGAAAAGTGAGTGAATAATTATAGAGCAACAGAATGTTGCAAGTCAGTCATGTCTTGGTGTAAGATGTCAATATGCTACTAGTTCAAATTGGTACAGTACATGCCTTTAGGAGGCATATGAGAAAAGCGAGTCACTGAGTTTATCTACTGCATAATTGAGTATTTTCCAGCAGCAGCTCCCTCTTTTAGGAGGCACACTAGAAATTTTTTTTTCTTGGAATAGTGCAGACATTGGCATACGGATAATTTTATAATAAATGAAGTTATCATCTTACCAGTTTCACAGTTGGGTCCAGTGAAGCCCTGTGGACAGGCACAGACATTGGAAGCAATGCAGGCTCCTCCATTCCTACAACCATCTTTGCAAAATGCTGAAACAGCAAAAGTAGAATGTATCAGAACCTATTAGCTAAGGGCTGTGCATAGTAACTGTGCAGGTGTTTGTAGCCCCCCAGCCCACCCCCGATGCAGCAGCCAGACACAAATGCAAACCCTGCAGCTTTTTCTTAATTCAGAGGCTGTTCCGTCCTAGGGATATAAGACACTCCAAAAGGTGCCGGGTGGAAGCTTAGTTATGGCCCCCTACCACACTAGCCAGATGAGCTGGCAGGGTGCAGAAAGAGGACTGGATTGCACCATCCTGAGACATTTCAGCCTGTGCACTGCCTCCTACTTCACAGGGGATTGTCCCCTTGAGGCACAAACCCTCCTGAGGGCTTTGCGGCTCTACACTGCCTCCCAATACAGGTCTATGCCTATTAGACACAACTGAGCACTAAATCAATTAGCTATTTGATTCTTTGAATTCAGCTATTAGATCCAAAGTATAAAAAATGGTAATATCACGCCAAGAGATAAAGCGCTTTAAAAACTGGCTTTACCAATTATTGTCCAAAATCTGTCCTCACATTTGCATTTGTGCCTCACATTGATGCCAATGAAGCTGCATCCATTCATTCAAGGACCACTTTCTCCAGATACAAATATTGGAATTCTGCCAGGACTCTGGGGGTTCTTAGATAGTTACAAGTGGCCTGCACCTTGGCTTTGCATCTATCTGAAATATGGTACCACCACCAGAATGGGACTGAACATCCTCACATCTCAGTAACTTCTGTGAAATGCAGCACTAGACAGTCTAAAAGCAGCTTTGTGGCTCTGTAAAATTCAGCTTCTTTGTAAAACTAGCAATATAATCTGCAATGTTTACCAGGGTCTGACAGTGGCTGTAAGCAACCAGCTTCTCCTGGGGAGTAAAGGTTTCAGGGTCAACATCTACTGCTGTCTTTTTTCACTTACAAAAGGACATTACATACTCAACAATATGCAATTCAATCTGTAGTTCATTCAGGTATAATAGCAAGTGATTGATGGTGAATAAATTGCATTTGGTAATAGGTTTTCCTAGCTGTTGGTTACTGTGGTTATTTTGAACAGGCTACTCTGTATGAAAACAAAATTATCTTGGGATAGATACCAGAAGTATTTACTCCACCATTTCAGAGCTTGCAATTTATAAATGCTAAATTTTCAAACTACTTGGAACTTTGTAAAAGACAAAGTCAATGGATATTGGCCCATGCAATCCTCTTTGTGGAATCAGGGCTTAAATGCTAATGTTCTACAGTGTCTTCTTCAAGGTACACCAACAGATCTGTGTTAACCATTACAAGAGAAATGTTATCAAGTCTGAAGACAATGCATGTTACAGCCCAGGGTTTCTGTTCATTTACCTTTACACACGGTACCATTTCCTGTATAACCTGGCTTGCAGACACAGTTGTGCCCACCCACAGTGTTGAAGCAGAGTGCATTTTCATCACAGCTGTGCTGGTTTGTGATGCATTCGTCGTGCTCTGAGAAGTGAAACGAATGTTATTGAATTGTGACACTACAGCAATATAAAAGCTTTAACTATATTTCCATGTAAATAAACCATAAACTCAGTAGTTACTAAGCAGGATTTGCATATTGCCAAGAAGTAGATTAAGCAGTGGGCAACACCCTGAAATTTGACATATTGCTTTCCTTTGTTATTCACTTAGCACTCAGTTCTGATCTTTGTTCATAAAAAAAAAGAGTAGCTTGAAAACAAAGATGTCTCTCCTCTTTCAGGGAAATGGGACTTTTACCTTATTCTGTTCTTGGTTTTGGCAGATCAGCACACACAAGCTAGGCTGCTGCTTATGTTTCCATGTTGCTTCTAGCAAATTTGTTAAATACAGTTTAATACATTTTTATTTATATACCATATGCCTTGCTCTGGCTGTCCAATACAAAATCAACTTCTGCTTCAGGCATGTTCTAATGGCCTCAGCATGGAGCTGGAACCCACAAAATCCTGAAATTTTAATTTGGACTCAGGCACTTTCTTCTGTGGCCTTGGTAACATCACAAAGCCTGGGTTTCCAATTTGTCAAACAGGGCTAATAGTTATCTACTTCACAGGGCTGTTATGAGAATTAATCCCATTAGTGTTTGCAAAGCATTAAAGTGCTAGTTATTATAACTAGCAATTTCTTTACTAGATATAAAATTATGGGCATACAGAATTTGTTTTACTGGCTCAGACCTCTGACCCATCGAGTCTGTAATTCTGCCTCTTGTAACGACAAATATTTTGCTTGAAATGACGGTTAGCACATCTATGGTGCAACTAGCCAATTGTACAATATTGTATGGGCAGAGGAGTGGGGGAGAACTCATCTTCTGTTTGTAAGCACCTACCATGACAGGACCCTACTCCTGAGCAGGGTCTCTGGGTACTAGCAGAGTACAAATAATAACCCTAGATAGAATACAAGCTGAGACCCCAATCCTGCAATCTTCACTGAGTTGAGCCTCCCATTGAGTGTAATGAGTAAGGACTGAAGGCACGAGTCTTGAGGCATGAGATTTAATTACCCTGATCACAGCATGGATAATTAAAAATGTTATTCATAAAATGATCTGGCTCTTTTAAAAATCCAGTTACAGTATGCGACTCTGACCTCCTGTAACAGTGAATTCCACAGGCTAACGTCATGCTGGGTGCAGTAATATTTATGTGGGATCAGTCCATTATAAAAGAGAAAAAATGTCACAACTATGCAATTAGGCACACGAGTATCAGTTGTGCTGTACTGATATCCTGGCTTTGTGTCATTATCTTAATGTTATTTAAATATAATTTAATTTCCTTGCTTTTTTCATTCCATACAACAAAACAGAGTAACAACTATGGAAGTGTAGGAAACATATTCTTTACTCAATGCACAAAAATATCTTTCCATGCCATTATGATGGTCTCTTGGGTTGTAGGATATGTACAGCAGTACTTGGCAATTACTGGGGTCCTCATTGCAATGTACTGAATTTTGCAAGTTATCTGTCATGTTCAGCCAGGGAGTGTGCCCATCAGCACTGTTCCTTGGAGATGGTGGGGTAGGCCAAACCCCTTTGATATCATTCCAACACCCTCCACTGCCCTAGAATACAGATAAATGTATACTGGAGAAAGAGGGAAAGTCACAGGCTGCAGATCTAGAAAGGGCAGTACAAAGCAGCTGTTGGGGAGAGCTCCAAGAGGTTGTGGCGGCATCCACAGCTACTGGGACATGGAGCTGTTGTGGTCTCCAGGCCAAGGAGACTTGGCCCTAAACTCCAAGTACTTAAATATATAAGTATTCCCACTGAAATCAATAGGAAATTCATGCATTTAAGAAATCAATTGGGGCCTTAGAGTACCTGGTATGATGTATGTCCTACAAAGAAATAGAAAACTACTGTACTTTTGAATGTTGCTTAGCCCAGAGATTACATTATAATGGTATAGTATGTGGACTCTTAAAAGAGATATTTTCCTTAAAATAATAACATAAGAACATAAGAACGGCGATACTGGGTCAGACCAAAGGTCCATCCAGTCCAGTATCCTGTCAACCGACAGTGACCAATGCCAGGTGTCCCAGAGGGAGTGAACCTAACAGGTAATGATCAAGTGATCTCTCTCTTGCCATCCATCTCCACCCTCTGACAAACAGAGGCTAGGGACACCATTCCTTGCCCATCCTGGCTAATAGCCATTAATGGACTTAACCTCCATGAATTTATCTAGTTCTCTTTTAAACACTGTTATAGTCCTAGCCTTCACAACCTCCTCAGGTAAGGAGTTCCACAGGTTGACTGCGCTGTGTGAAGAAGAACTTCCTTTTATTTGTTTTAAACCTGCTGCCCATTAATTTCATTTGGTGGTCCCTAGTTCTTATATTATGGGAACAAGTAAATAACTTTTCCTTATTCACTTTCTCCAATCCATGGTTATAGATTAAATAAATACTCTAACAGCTAAGTAATAGAGCTTGGATGAAAAAAGATTATTTTTTTGCCTTGTCTTTTTCTGATCATATTCAAAATGAGAAAATTTTTAGCCATTTTTCTTCCCAGACCTGTGGCTAAATTACCCAAAATTGTGCTAGATTTTTCTCTTTTCAAATAATATAATACATGATTCTTATAAATGATTCTCAGAATGAGGCTTAAGGGTATGTCTACACTTGTCGGTACATTGGCAATGCTGCAATTGATGCAGTGAGCGTTGATTTAGCGGGTCTGGTGAAGACCCGCTAAATCAATGGGAGAGCACTCTCCCATTGATTTGTTTACTCCACCTCCCTGAGAAGCGTAAGGGAAGTTGATGGGAGATGCTCTCCCATCGACACAGTGCAGCGTAGCCACTGTGGTAAGTGGATCTAACAATGTCTACTTCAGTTACGTTATTCATGTAACTGAAGTTGCATAAATTAGGTCTTTTTACCACGGTAGTGTAGAACAGCCCTGAGATATTGCTAGTTTAGAAGAAAATGTGTCAGAGCAACAGGAAGATTTTAGACTCAGTTACAGAAAGAAATATTTTGTGGGGGGAAATGAGTTTTCATGTTTTATATTCCATCTACATTTAGTGCTAGTATATTATTGCTAAAACTGTTTAAATTTAAGGCTCATTGACATGTCTATATGCTCCATGCTAGAGAGTGGCAGTTCTGATTGGCTGTACATGGCTTTGTCATGACTTTGTGTATGGTGCATTAAATAAATTATTTGGGTGGAGGGTGGTAAAAATCTCATAGAAAGGAGGTTTTGTATTTTAAAAAATTTTTAATCTGTCTATAATAAAACTAATGTCAAAGCTGTCTACCTATATTTACATATAGATCATAATATAGCCTGAGATACAAGATAAAGGCCTATCAGATAATACACATTTTAAAAACTGAGTACATGCATATTTATGATGGACTGTAATGGCATTTTGTTGCTTAAAAGTTAATTAATTCTCATGTCTGTTATTTTGGTTTCTTTTTCTAAAAATGTTCAATTTAAATAAAGAAAGACATTATAGGATTTAGGTGAGTGATCTCACACACATAACAAACCATATGTTGCAAACAGCTGATGTGAACATATATCATGAAGCAAAATCAACTTTTAAAAAATACTTTGCATCTCGTCTTTAACACAGTTTCTTCCATTTGGTAAGTATAACAAATTCTACACAAATTAGAACTGTAAATACAGAACAAACATGTTATTTCTTATGGACGATGTATACCAGGAGTTAATATTTAGGCCATTTATTTCAAGCACCTTTAGAAATAATGTGGCAGATTTAACAAAAATCTAATATTCACTTCACTACACATCATTATGATGATGGCATGGTCATGCCAGCTACAACAGTAATAAAGAATCAAGGAAATAAAATTACTTTTGCAAAGAGATTTTAACGATTTACAAATCTGAATTTGCATAAATGCACTTTCCATAAAGAGCAAATGCACTGGTTTCAGTGATTACTTCTAAAGCTATATTATCTAATACATCTCAAATCCATTTAACACTAGCCAGGACTCTGCTCAAGTGCATTAACATTCGTAATATCTCTGCTTTGGGAATCAACAGAAGCCTTAAATATGGTATTCATGTTGATTAAGCTGTTCCTAGGGTAATGGACTCTACAGAGACAAAAACCGTTTTAGCTCCAGAATTCAGCAAGCTTTTGCTACTACTTCACAGTGACAATAAGTGCATATGTATGTTTCCTTCAGAAAACAGATGCCTTAGTTAAAGAAATATAAAAGTGTGACTATGCAAGTTGTTTCCCTATGTTTATATAAGCTAACTGCCCAGCTGGGCCACCTTTACTGATACACTATATTTCATTTTACTTCTTTACAAAATGGTACTCAGCACTGTATTTTAGAAAGGCTTCTATTTGACAAAATGTTATTACTTTGCTCCAAAAGACAGACTACAAAGTCCTGAACATAAATAAAGCTGATAGTGACTCCTGATTGTGGAGGTAAATAGCAGGAGTTGCAAGGGCAAAAGTACTTCCTCATAGGGACAGATCCCCAGCTGGTGTAAATTGTCCTAGCTGCACTGACTTCAGTGAAGCTAAGACAATTTACACCAACTGTCTCAAGTGGCATGGAGAGTTCTGAAGAACAAAGGTAATAAATTCCAGGGTACTATATATACAAGAGACGTCTCACCCTTCCCTTCTTTTCCTTCTCCCATGCTCCTATTAACTCAACTTCTTCATTGTTCCCCTTACTCCATACTCCACTAATAAATATTTAAAACAATTAGAAAGAAATATGAGACTAATATGGCATTTGCCACTCATCACTCTGCTTATGTGACGTGACACTTTTCCATCTCCCTACTTCTACTTTCTGTATTTAGATTCTTTAGGACATTGATCCATTATCCAAGATGGTGGGAGTGTGAGACTAACTATGTTAAAAAGGAGTTAAGATTGAGAGTACAGCGGTAATTTACCGGGATATTATAATTATCCCCAAACTAAGTATTACCAATCCAGTAAATTCAGATTTAAAGTCATACTTAAAAGAAATCCAAATGTGTTAAGGAATGGAAATGCACAAACGAGGCACACACATAGCCTTAACTCTGCCCTGTAGTGATGCCCTGCAGTAACCATTAAGGCATTTTGTGATTACTGAATGAGGGAGGCAACCTAGTGACCGAGGATGTGGAAAAAGCTAATGTACTCAATGATTTTTTTGCCTCTGTCTTCACGCACAAGGTCAGCTCCCAGATTGCTGCACTGGGCAGTACAGCATGGGGAGAAGGTGACCAACCCTCTGTGGAGAAAGAAGTGGTTCAGGACTATTTAGAAAAACTGGACGTGCACAAGTCCATGGGGCCGGATGCGCTGCATCCGAGGGTGCTAAAAGAGTTGGCGGGTGAGATTGCAGAGCCATTAGCCATTATTTTTGAAAACTCATGGCGATCGGGGGAGGTCCCAGATGACTGGAAAAAGGCTAATGTAGTGCCCATCTTTAAAAAAGGGAAGAAGGAGGATCCGGGGAACTACAGGCCAGTCAGCCTCACCTCAGTCCCTGGAAAAATCATGGAGCAGGTCCTCAAGGAATCTATTATGAAACATTTAGAGGAGAGGAAAGTGATCAGGAACAGTCAGCATGGATTCATGAAGGGGAAGTCGTGCCTGACTAACCTAATTGCCTTCTATGATGAGATAACTGGCTCTGTGGATGAGGGGAAAGCAGTGGATGTGTTATTTCTTGACTTTAGCAAAGCTTTTGATACGGTCTCCCACAGTATTCTTGCCACCAAGTTAAAGAAGTATGGGCTGGATGAATGGACTGTAAGGTGGATAGAAAGCTGGCTAGATCGTCGGGCTCAACGGGTAGTGATCAATGGCTCCATGTCTAGTTGGCAGCCGGTTTCAAGTGGAGTGCCCCAAGGGTCGGTCCTGGGGCCGGTTTTGTTTAATATCTTTATTAATGATCTGGAGGATGGTGTGGACTGCACTCTCAGCAAGTTTGCAGATGACACTAAACTAGGAGGCGTGGTAGATACACTAGAGGGTAGGGATCGGATACAGAGGGACCTAGACAAATTAGAGGATTGGGCAGAAAAAAACCTGATGAGGTTCAACAAGGACAAGTGCAGAGTCCTGCACTTAGGACGGAAGAATCCCATGCACTGCTACAGACTAGGGACCGAATGGCTAGGTAGCAGTTCTGCTGAAAAGGACCTAGGGGTCACAGTGGACGAGAAGCTGGATATGAGTCAACAGTGTGCTCTTGTTGCCAAGAAGGCTAACGGCATTTTGGGCTGTATAAGTAGGGGCATTGCCAGCAGATCAAGGAACGTGATCGTTCCCCTTTATTCGACATTGGTGAGGCCTCATCTGGAATACTGTGTCCAGTTTTGGGCCCCACACTACAAGAAGGATGTGGAAAAATTGGAAAGAGTCCAGCGGAGGGCAACAAAAATGATTAGGGGTCTGGAGCACATGACTTATGAGGAGAGGCTGAGAGAACTGGGATTGTTTAGTCTCCAGAAGAGAAGAATGAGGGGGGATTTGATAGTAGCCTTCAACTACCTGAAGGGGGGTTCCAAAGAGGATGGAGCTCGGCTGTTCTCAGTGGTGGCAGATGACAGAACAAGGAGCAATGGTCTCAAGTTGCAGTGGGGGAGGTCCAGGTTGGATATCAGGAAAAACTATTTCACTAGGAGGGTGGTGAAACACTGGAATGCGTTACCTAGGGAGGTGGTGGAGTCTCCTTCCTTGGAGGTTTTTAAGGCCCGGCTTGACAAAGCCTTGGCTGGGATGATTTAGCTGGGAATTGGTCCTGCTTTGAGCAGGGGGTTGGACTAGATGACCTCTTGAGGTCCCTTCCAACTCTGATATTCTATGATTCTATGATTCTGGGCCCAGATTATGAAAATGGTTTTAAAAGGCATTAGGGTTTCCCCCCCCCCCATATTTTCCCTTGTATGATGTCATGGAATCCCAAATGTCTCTGTGCTTTAAGAATTCCAAATGTGCCTCACAGTGGAGCTGAGACAACAGGGCCATGAGAAGCCTCTCACACTCTGATGCCCAAACTAGCATGAGGAATCTTCAAAGAGCAGGGATAGCTGGGCCAAGTAATCTACCACACACATCCAATCTCCCTCATACCACTGACACATTACAATCAATAGAATGTTCAGGATTGGTTGAGTTACCTTTGATGGCATAATGACTAGACCTGTGTGAATAATAGATTTTTCAGTTTACTGGCAATCACCTCCCCCCCATTTTTTTTATTTTGAACCAAAAATGAAATTTTCTGTGAACTGAATAGTTGAAAAAAATGCCATTTTGGGTTGCATGAAATATTGTTTGACCCCAAACAAAATGTTTTGTTGATTTCAAGTATTTAATGTTTTTACATTTTTTAAATAAAATTGAAGGAAATGTTGAAACAAAGTCATTTTTAAATGAAAAATTGAAACATTCTTTGGATTTCTCTGGAATTTTTTAATACAAATAATTCAGTAAAACTGATATGAATTTATGCAACATTTTGGTGTCACTGAATCTGCATTTTTTGCCAACAAGTTTCAGCTGACAAACATTACCCAGCTCTAATAATGATACTATTTGAGCGTCACCTGAACTGTTTGACCCAACCTAGTCTGTAGCCTGTGTAATCAAAACAATCACTAATAATTTAGCTTAATTAAAAGCTAATTCCTTCTTGTATCGCTCATACACAAGATTTAAATTAATTTTAACTAAATGGAATAATCCAGTCTCTTCAAACGTTCCATAATTAGTATCATTTGGGAAAAGACAGATGTTACATTTCTTAAAGGACCCAGTTTTAATTAATTTTAACTCAAATTAATTAACAGTTTTACTTGTAAATTCTCAGAAAATTCATTCTATACTCAAAGAGTGCAGTAAGTTTGAGGATAATATACTGTATTTTTCATGCATAAGCACTTGACCCCCTGCTTTTAGTGTAATATGAAATCACTCTCAACTACGGAATCATGACGAGTGCCACCATAATGTGTTTGCAGCATAAATAATAGTAATAGTAATAAGTGATTCTGGCATGGTGTGTGCCTGAAATGGTTCTTTTCTTTGTAGCCATTTAGAGACCATTCTGCTCTCTGAAATGCCATTTGTCTGTAATTACTCAGTCCATCATTGTTCTTCAGGGAGAACAGCTGCCATTATGCTCATCCAGATGTCTGCGTCTCTTCGTTTTTATTTACTGGTTTACTTATTCTACATTTGGAGTCAATATAACAACAAAACACCTCGTATAGGAGCCACTAGCAAAACCTCAGGAGAAAAACCCTATCACTGGACATGGTAAAAATGCAGCAGCCATTTTCACATCCATTATCTGAAAGATTCAGGAGCTCACAAAACTCAGTACTAATGAGAACAGAAGGGAAGAACATATCCCCAAATGAAAGCTGTAGATTAAAGGGCAATCAATCGGCTGAGCAATAACAGGTCAGCAGAGGGCAGGGCGATTGGAGACTGGGAGGGGCAATGACATGGCAGCTGTTCTTGGTGACTGGCAATATTAACTGAGAAGGGGTTCCATGAGTTGCCCATTTACAGCTTGCCTTATCTCACTTTGAGGTTAACAGAACTCATATAAATGAATTATGAATTCTGTAACATTGGTATCTCGAACAACAGAAATAACATGATCTGCTGCATGGCCCTGAAAATTGACAACACCTTGGCTGAGAGGCATCAATACAGTTCAGGGCCAGTATTGGGGTTGGGAGGGAACCATATGGAGCACCAGGATGCAAGGGGAACTTATAAATACAGAAATGCAGTGGGCTACTCATTCCTGTCCTCATAAATTTTAAATAATTGCTCTATACTGACACTACCCAAATGCCATTTTCAACCTCACTGAGGGGGACTTCCAGCCCTGCTGCCTCCCATGCAGTAACATTAATAATATCTTTAGCTATCAACATGATAAAATCTTTATCTGCCCTCTGATATTCTTTGTCTGAAGTAAAGAGAAATCCTAAAGCTTTTGGTCTGGTAGTGAAACGCCCTGCTAAAATATCTCCCATCTCTAACCCCACACGATCCTCTCTCCCTAGGAGAGCCTGCTTTGCTTTCTACCTCCACGAAGAGATAAGAAAACCTCTTAAGCCAGCTAAACCTAAGAGAAACGTTTCAGTATTATCTTCAAATACAGCTTTTCCATGTGAAATCTAAATCCAAATCCTCCTGAACTGTGCTCTTTGAGAATGTAGTCTAAGAAACTCTCCGCAGATTTACTGGTAAAATGTCTTGTTTCACTGTGAACTCTCACACTCAGAGAAAAGACAGGGGCGGCTTCACAGACCACAAGGCCTGCTGCAGCAGAAGGATTCGTTCACCTTCTCACTGTGTTTGTGTCTCACAAATTGGAGAAATAGTTAATCCTCATCTTGGAGTTTCTTTGGATCATGCCTTAGTGACTCTAATTCTGGATTTTATGGCACAGTGAGAGCAGGATATTTTCCAGCCTCTTCCGAACACTGGATAGCTAGTGTGTATGTTAAAAGTTCATCTTCTTACTCAGGTTAGGATCCCTCACATACCATCTGTGACACTACAGCCCATATTCTTTATAGTAATATTATTATGATATGAGTATGGCATAATTATGATGTATTTTATGCAAGACAGATCATGTAAGATATAATTGAAAAGGTTATGATTTACTGAATATGATTATCCTACTTGAATGCATGTATCATTTTGGTATCTGAAGTTAGGAATATTGTCTATGTGGCTTCTTGGCTATTTACACCTGGGGAACGCCCACTAGGCAAAAAACTGTCAGTCTAGATGGCTGGCTGGGAATGGCCCATTTAAGTCAATGGACCACTAGGGAGAACAATAGCTCTTAGAAGAAGCTAATCACCCACCGGGAAGCCTTCCTGAGGATGCTACAAACGGCCTCCAAGTCATGGCTGCTAGAACACTATGGGGGCATGTGATCAGATCACCTGGTACTGGACTCCATCTTGGAATTCCAGTGTTTTTCCACTGAAAGGTGTTGGAACCAAAGTTGGAGACAAAGGGTTCCCGCCATATGTAAAAGCTATTTAAGGCAGGGGAATGACATCATCATGAGTTCTTCACTGACTCCCTGCCCAAAGGAGACTCTTGGAAATACCTGAGTAACAAGGACTGAACTGGGAGGGAAGTGCTGGATCCCGGCTAGAGGGGTTTCTAGCCTGTGAAAGGAATACCTGGGGGTTTTAAACTGCAAGCAAGAGCAGCTGGCCTCTTAAAAATCTCATTTAGGGTGAGACTTTGCTACTCAAATGCAATCTCTTTAATATATTAAGCTTAGATTACGTTTTTGTTTATTTGCTAGGTAACCTGCTTTGATTCGTTTACTATCCCCTATAATGACTTAAAATCTATCTTTTGTAGTTAATAAAGTTGCTTTTGCTATATCACAAACCAGTGTGTGGCAGTTATAACTTGGGGCAAAAAGCTGTTGTATATTCTCTCTCTACATTGAGGGAGGGGGCGAACTTCATGAGCTTACTCTGTACACATCTCTGTGCAGCGCACAATGGTATAATTTTGGGTTTACACTCCAGAGGGGGGTGTGCTCTTGAGCAGTGCAGCAGTTCCTTAGCTGTAGCCTCCCCATGCAGAGCTGATCACAGCAGCCTGTAAATTCTGCAGCTGGATGTGTCCCTACCTGTGTGTATGCTGGTGAAAGAGCAAGCTTGGAGAGCTTGGCAACTTATCACAGCACCACAGTGTGAGAGGGAGCCCAGGTTGGAGGGCTAAGAGGGCTCAGTGGTACCCCAGTTGCAGGTGGCACCCCAAGGGGAACCCATCATACCATACTTGCCCAGTCACATGAGTTGGGCTTAGGGAATACTCTTTCTTTTCTCTCGAACCCCCCAATGTAATCTGGTGGTTGCCAGAGGACCTGGTGTGTAAGCATTCTGTGGTGTCTCCCCATTCATGAGCCAGTTTTATGACTTCCTAGAGCACAGGAGAGCCCTAAAGTGTTCCCTATCTCACCCCACAACAGTTGGTCAGGGTAATGACTGAGACACCTCCACCTAATGTCAGCCCTCCCAAAACCCTATGTACAGGAGTTTGGGATTGCAGCTGGGGAATATTTCCAGAAATCCCCAGTGGTGACCTGGGTTTTGCTGTCAGCAGGAACCCACTTTTAATTAAATCCTTCCACACTAATGTCTGGGCACAGCTCAGTCTACAAGGTCATTTACGATCCTCCTCCAACCTGCATGGGCAGGGTTCACCCATGGAAATCCCATGATCTCAACAAGACCACTAGTCTCTTGCACAGACAGACTCCCTATATGGACACAGCTTTATGAGCCCTTGTTAACAAGGAAAGCACACAGTCAGAGGGGCTGGTAGCTCTCCCTTCTATTCCAGGTGGGCATCCATGTCCTTTCTGGCTCTCCTCTTGGAGTCTCCAAACCCTTCACCTTATTCCATAGTGGCGTCTTGACTTTAGGATCCAGCCATAGGCATGGTGGTCTCTCCAGGTGCTCAGTCTTCAGGTATTCCTCTGTTTGTTGTACCACCTCTGCAGCACAGACAATTAATACTAGCACACCCATGTCTACATCCTCCCAGGCAGACCAAGTACTTAATTATTACTTTTGTCCATAAGCAACTCCACTGTCCATTGCTGGGGTTTGAACTAGTCACTCAAACACTGGGTAACGGTGGGCATCTGTATCCCTGAAGAAAGGGGCTCACCTTGGAACTTCTGTCAGTACCCCTTTCTTGAGATCTCCAACCAGACCAGGATAGCAATTCTGACATCTTCATGATCTGCAGCACATCCTCACCTAAGGCCCAATACAAAGTTTGTGCTCACCTTCTCCATTTAAATGACACCCAAACAAGTAGCTCAAGATGATTGCAGCTCACTGGAAGGAATGGTCACATTACCCAAGTACACCTGTGAATCAGCTTCTGGTCCTGTTTTGGCTAGGGAAGGACTGGGACTTACAGGCAGCATGAGCAGCAGGGTTAGCGAGCATCTGACGTGGCTGCTCCTAGAATTGTTACTGCAGTTTCTATAAAGCTGTGGCCCAGGCTTCCTGTTGCAATGGAGACTGGCATGCCTGTGTTGGGCTACAGCCTGGACTTGCTACCACCCTAACAAATTCAACAGTAGGCATCGATGCCAAGAGATGTGCTGCCAGAGCCGGGGTTAGTGCTGGAGGAAGCTGCCTTTGCATCTTAGGCTACTCCTTATCAACAGCCATCAATGCTGCACGAGAGCTGGTGGATATATCTCTGGAGGCTTTCAGTGGTCTGGCCTTATGGGAGGACATTGAGTTCCACCAAGACTCTTTGTCTGGAGTCAGAGGTGTTGGTGCCAGCTTTGGTGCTGATATTGGGGTCTGCTTCAGAGCTGTGGGTGTTGGTAGTTTCTAGCAGACCGGGCAGTAAATGAGGCTGGATTGTCTCCTAGCCTGATTCTGGAGCTCATTTCCTCAGAGTCTGATGAGTCCTTCATGGACTGTTTCAGAAGATGGCACTTCAACATCATGTCTTGTGATTTGTGTGTTCTTGCAGAAATTGATAGGCACACCTAATGTCAGCTCTGTATATCTGATTCTTCTGAACAGAATAGACTAATCAGTCCATCACAACATGGTCAGGGTTTGAAACCTGCAGGTTTTGAGTCTGCCTTGTTAAGTAGCTCTATACAGGTGTGGGTTCTGTGCAGGGTCAGCAGGTATACGGGGGGAGTCTGACAGTCAATACTCATTTCAAATGGGCTAATATCGATCACAGCAGTCATATGTCAAAGTATTAGAAGAGTTCTAAAAGTTTGTAGAAGACTTTTGAGACGGTTTAGCCAAAGCTAAGAACTAGTGAGCCGGACACTCACCAAACTGTCTTACTGAGGAAACTGAGGGGGTGTCATCGCCCTCCCAACGCCCTCATATGTGAGGAGGCTCAGGGCATACACACAGCCCCAGATACTATTTCAAAAAGCTGACCTTGCACACATGAACACCTTCAGTGGGATCCACAAAGACCCCTACTCAAAGAAAAAGAACAGCTATCATTATACCGTCTTTAACCAGGACTCCACAGCCTGTTGAGGTACTGCTTAGAGAAAGAGATCACAGTCTCATAATCACCCTTGGCTTTGCATTCCAGTTATTATTCCTGGCCCTACATCCCCTGAGATCACAGTTAGATGCAGTTTCCTTAAGGAACTCACTAGTGATTGTCCCTAAATAACAGTATCCAGGACCATGCGGGTTATTTTTACACAAACAGACACACGCACTTATTTCTGTATTTGGTAACACACACACATACATATAAAAACAGATTTTATTGGAGAATTATAGAAATACAGAGAAAACATACAATAAAAGTCAGCTAAACAAAAATATTGTTACCTAATACTATGAAAAGCTCCACTAAACAGGACAAAGTTACAAAGTATTGTTTGGGTCTCAAATACTCAAAGTGATCACGATCAATCCTTACAGTTAAGAAACAAGGTAAAAACAAACCAAAAATATTTTCCCTGTAAATTATTTCCTTTAGCTCTACTCACATCCCAAGATGCGTTTGGCTCTGTAATCAGAGCTCCTTCTTTGCTTTTGCCTGCTCTTGCTGTTTAAATTCCAAAGGTAAGACCTAAGTCCTGATCCTGTAAGCTGCTCTGCCCCAGAAGAAACTGCACCGACACTGAGCCCATGGAGTTTGGGATTGTGGCCTAAATTAGTGTTTACATTATATCATAACCCTGAAACCATACCAGAATGGAAACCCTGTTAAGACTAGCCATTTCAGATAATCATGTTCTCTTCTTACCCCAAAACATCAAAAAAAGCTATGCAGGTAGAAATTACATAGAGTTCAGACATTACTGCTAAATCAAACCACCATGCTTGCCTCCTCTACAGCCAGGAGCTAAGTAATAAATTCTTCTTACCAAACATTTTGACACTCTATATTTCCAAACTTATTAAAAGCACAGGAAAAAACCTGAAGCACCAATATTCTTGATGAAGCCCACCATTCCAAGAAATCAATCCTCCGAACTCGAAAACTGCCCAGTTATGCACCATCTACCACTTTAAAACCTTCATCTTCATTATGTTTTTAAATACACCATCACTAAGACATTGTACAGTTTTCCAGACCCCTGAACATCAAAGCTAACAGTGTGTGACAGCTGGTATGTCCCATGCTCGTCACATTCAGTGGTCTGTAACAGGGTAAATGACACAATTACCTGCTGTAATTACTGTTGCTGACAATATATTTTCCCTAGCGATTTCTTTATGAGATTCAGAGCTGCTTATCTTGTCAGTCCAATCCAAACCTTAGTTTGCATGTGATGCAGACATTAACTTCCTGAATATTTAAGAATTAATTCCAATATCTATAGAGACAGATATTTGCAATGATGAAAATAGTGTAAATATATTTTTTGCGTGGTTAAATAGCCTGTAATTTTAATGCTTTGCATTACAAAGCAAGTATTCATAATGAAAATATTTTTTCCATTCAAATTCTGTGGTCACTGATTTTATGAATACAGTACATTGGAAGAAGTATGCAGGGGAATGGGTCATAAACAGGGCCGGATTTACACTTTATGCGCCTCAAGGCTCAGCATCCTTAGTGCCCTTCCCCCACCCCACCTACAGCTGACCTTCGTGTTTTCCATAAAAAATGAAACTTTTTACTTTTAGGCACCCCTAGAATGCCAGTGCCCTTAGGCAAATGCCTACTGTGCCTAATTGGAAATCCAGCCCTAGTCACAAGATGCATAAATAAAAACATTCACAACATTTTCATTTACAAAAGTAAAACCTTATTTAAAAAAAAAATACAGCCACCCAGATTAAGTATTCTATTCCTGATTATCCTCTCACTCCTACAGTATAGAGTTACTTCTGATTTAGACCAGTGTAAATGACAGGCTAAATTCTTGTTGCATTTCATCCATGAATGTATGACAGTAGTTATGTAGACATATGGAGAATGTAATAGTTTGCTGCTTCTAGGTCTGGCAAACAGCCATAGTCTCCCACGGGTTACAGGTGGCTTGTCAGAATCTTGAAAAAAATTCACTGAAGCCTGGTAGGTAAAACAGCCTCCTCTTATTAGAAAAGCTGTTCCCCACAATGCCAATTCTTAACACAGTAGCTAAGATTTTCATAGTATCTAGTGGAACTGTGTGATTTTTTTTTTATGACAAATAGTAAATTTGCCAAAAAATGCTTTCTGGGGCTCACCAAGATTATTCGTGAATTTTCTGATGAATAGTCTTGAATGAAAGAAATATATAATTTGTTAGTCAAGAAATAAAAACTTCATTTCAGCCATTTTAAAATTAAACATTTCGACTACGTTTCTAAATGTTTTGTTGAGAACTTTAGCTATATTTATTAAAAAAGGTGGAATACCCACTCAGAAAAACCAGCAAAAAAAAAAAAAAAAAAAGGGGGGGGGGGGTTGGATCAAAGAACATCCTGAAATTAAACTAAAACCTGATTTAAAAAAAAGTGTTATTTCAGGTCTTTGTTTCATTTCAGATTTTTTAATCTAAAATGAAATTTTTTTTGGTTTTTCATTTTAGCAAGAAAAGCCCCCCAAAAATTATTTTGGGCACCCAAAAGTCACTAGTAATAATAAAAAAAAGATTTTAGTACCTTTATATTATTAAATAGCCTCACATAAATCCAATATTTGGACATGCTGGTTTCAGAAGCATTCTCCCTCAATTTACAGCTTACCTCATCAGATCAGACTTCATGCAATACAATCTTAATTGCATAATACATACAGTGGGGTTTCCAATATCTTTTATATCTTAGCAGGACAGATTAACACTTCTTCCAGGTTATTAAATGGTCCCCTATATTAATATATGAAAAGTCTAGGCTTTTTCAATGTATTTAAGCTAGTCTGAGTCCCAAATTCAGTAACATTATGCATGGTAGAATTGCACCAGGTATATTTATAGAAGTTAGAGATGAACAAGTCATTTTAGCCTTCTCACATGTGATGGACCACTCCAACCAGGGCCCATGCAAGATTATTCAGAACAGCATATCTTATAATGGTTTGCCTCGATGGGTTTTAAATGTCCCCAGGGATAGAGCTTCCTTTGGGATGCTATTCCAAAACCTAATAATTCTCATTGCAGAGGTGAGGCAGTGTTTGGCTCTTAATCTTTTCTCATACATCAGTTTCTCTAGCCCTTTAATTATTTTAGTTGCTCTTCTCTTTACTTCTCTCAATTTATCTGCATCTTTCAGGTAAATAGGAGCCTAGCACTGAAGGCAATATTCCAGGTCTGGTTTCAGAAGACCTGTAGAGAGAGAAGCTTTTATTTAACATACTTTTCCTGGCCTTTCCTGCTGGCATGTCACATTGCAAACTCCCATCTAATTTGTTGTCCCCTATTATCACTAGGTCTCTATTAGCATTCCTGTGTTCCTTCCCATTGAACATCTAGATTTCAGATTATCATTCCTACATGCACTAGCTGAATTTTCCCAATTTGAATCTTATGTTATTTCCTTCCCATCACTAATCTCCATGTCCCTTTTCATTATATCTCTTCCATTTACATGAGTGATAGTCCTCCCTGTTCAGGACTATATTGTGGTAAATTGTGTCATGGAACGGGCCACCCAAATACCCCAAGAAAACCTGCTTCAATATAGAAATAAAACACCCTCTGACTGCACACCTCTAGTTGTCACATATCATTCCACACCGGACCCCATCATCAAACAACTACAACCCATACTCAATGGGGACTCGGGCTAGAAAGAAATCTTTCCTGAACACTCACTTTTGGCCTTCAAACAATGCCCAAACCTCTCCAAACTCAACATCAGAAGCAAGCTCCTCACAGACCAGGCCACACCAACTCACAGTGGCATCCAACCCTGTCAGAACAACAGATGCAAAACCTGCAGACACATCTCCACTGCTACAGTGATCAACACCCCTCCACAACACACTTTTCAAGATCTATGGGCCTTACACATGCTTATCTCAACATGTGGTGTACCTCATGCAGTGCACTAAATGCCCCAACAGCTATGTGGGTGAAACCAGACAATCACTACCCTCTCACATGAACTCACACAGGAAAATGATAAGAGACAAAAACACCACATCAAGTTGTGGGTGAACAGTTTTCATAAAGTGATCACTCTATATCTGACTTCTCAGTCCTCATCCTCAAAGAAAATCTGTATAACATTTTCCAAAGACGGGCCTGGGAGCTTAAATTCATTACTCTATTAGACATTAAAAATCACGGACTGAGCAGACACTGGATTTGTGGCTTAACTATAACCAACTAACAACTCCCCTCCCCCTAGCTGCTTCCTTGCTTCCCTTCCTTTCCTTCCTGTGACTAGAGGGGTGTTAATAGGCCACTTCACCTTGAATGGTCCCTTGAAATATGTGTTAACTACTTATGCTGAACAATCTGTTCTACCTTGTATTTAGCTGTGACTCTGAAATTTTCTGGAACCTGAAAAAGAGCTCTCTGTAAGCTCGAAATCTTGTCTCTCTCACCAACAGAAATTGGTCCAGTAAAATATAGTACCTCACCCACCTTGTCTCTCTAGATCAGGGGTGGCCAAACTGTGGCTCGTGAGTCACATGCAGCTCTTTTACCATTGAAATGTGGCTCACAGAGCCCCCCATGCCCCTCACTGTCATTCTCCAGCTACCAGACGGAAGGGGGGGGGGAGCTCAGGACCTCTGCCTTGCAGTGGGGTGGTAGGGTGGGGACTTCTGCCCAGTGGGGATGGGGGGGTCTCGGAGCTTCTGCTGTGTGCGGCATACCTGCCCGGGCTCAGGACCTCAGCAGGTGCAGGGCTGAACCTGAGCCCCATCTGGTGCCTCCCGCACGGTTGAGACCCTGAGCCCCAGCGGGTGTGCCCCAGCTCTCCAACTTCTGAAGACTGCGGTATGCCTCTTGGAGAGTCAGTAAGTTTGGCCACCCCTACTCTATAATGTGGTTAGTAAGCCTCATTTTATATGGGTTGGTGAAGAGATACTCTTCAAAGAGCAAAGTGGGACTCTCCAAAGAGATTCTGTTGACTCAGACAGAAATACTCAGGGCACCAGCAGAGTACATGCCACAGGATGGGCTACAATACCTTTCACAGCAGACAGCATTGATTCTGCCTTGCCACCTAGTTCCTCTAGAGGGCAGGGAGGGGGAATTAGTCCAGGGCTCTGCCCTCACCCTGTCCTCTTCCTTGCTCCTTTTGGTAGCTGCTGTGCTCAGGGAGGACAAGCTCCAGAATTGTAGCTAGTCCCTGTGCAGGCGTGCAAGGGCAAGAGAGGTTTCCTCTAACTTCTCTTATGTATCCATGAAGGAGCGGGCACAATCTGGCCCTGGATCATCTACTAATTTCAGTATGAATAGTAACATGCAGAACTAAAAATACTTGCATTTTGGAATTACATGTGGGAATGCAGATACTGAATGAGGAGTGAGTTGGTGAAGCGGATAAGCCTGATAGGTTTATTTTGTGAGCCAAGCCATTTCAGAGAAAATTTCAGCCTAATGCGATGTGCAAGGAAGTACCAGCAAGTGTGCAATTCCTGCTGTTGTTAGTGGGGTGCACCACATGGGCAAAGCAAGTAAGGCCACTAATCCAAGATGTGCTTGAAAAGGCCCTTTCCAATGTGGGAAAACATTTGTGAATCATTTTATCTGCTGCAGTGACCAATCACCTTTAATTTAAAGAAACATTTGATACAAGATTTAAGTGCAATCTATTTAAATAAGTGAATCAAACATTATCCGACCAGAAGATCTAGCGAGGGAAATATTAGTGATAAGATTTATCCTACAGATAGGATAATCTACCAGACAGGATTAAAAATAATAAGATTATCCAATATTGGGTGGTGGTGTGAAGATACAGTAAAAGAAACAGTTTGTCATTTAGCTTAGGTCAAGTTTACTCCTTATAAACATGTTGCAAAAGACAAAGTACATAGACAACTGTCACAAGTTGCTGCAAGAGCACTTTTTCACTGGACTCACACAGAGTGTGCTGTTCAAAACAGTCAAAGGATAAAGAATTAAAAATCCTCCATAGTCAAGGATGTTCTTCCCAGAAGTAATTCAGAGATTCCTATCTTTTGAAGGAAGCTACAGACATTTTTATTAAAATGAAGCCTTTTTGATTATAATACTAAGGGGGAAAGTCTCTGCAGCTGTGGGTAAAATCAAACAATGGTACAGTGCCTTTTGTGAGTCTCCAGGGGCAGATGGTTATTTTTCTTATTTTTTTTCTCGTTACTACTGCGTTATTACTTTGAGATAGGAAATATTTTTCATCAATAATCTTGCAACTGTCTAACACTCAGACTGAAAATGTTGGTTGCTAAATTATCTGCATTCAGACACCTTCCATCCTCAGAAATTGGGCTACTTTGTTATAGTTTCTGCTATAATTGTAGTAGCTTTTATTTTTTATTGTATATGTGCAGAAAGGTGCTGCCTGGCTTTAAAAAAAGCATAACAGCCTAACCTCCAACAACCTGACTGTTTCTGTTTAAAAGCTGCCCTCTGCATAGACTGGCCCCAGCTTCTCTCATGGATGTTGGGCTAGATTCTCTCCCATGTCAGGCCAGCAGATCTGCTCACCTGAGGATTCTTCCAGCATGAGGAAATTCCTAACTGGCACAGAGCTAATAGAGCTGCCTCCCCTGCCACAACCTCCACTCGTAGCCCTGGCATAGTAGATGCTTTGGGGATGTTGTCAAGCTGGAGCTGGGGGAAGGGAATGTGTTTCCAGTCCCAGGATCCATAACTAATGCACATAGGTTAGAGCAGCTTTGAAGCTGCTTTGAATGGGGTCAGGGCCCAGGTTGGCAGAAAACCAGCCCCAGGATCAGGGAACAGCAGCTGTCTCCTTTGTGGATAGTAGTTGCAGCTGAGGTTCCAGGTCCTTGTCTTGCCCTAAACCCATTACTGCTCATCTAGCTCTAGCGTGCTTTTTCTCCTCTACAATATCATACTCCTCTTGGTGACAGAGCCTGCTTTTCTGGAACTCCTGATGCCTGGAGGAGACCTAATTTATCTCCCTGATTAACTGATTCTCACCTCACTTCCAATGGAAAAAAACAACAACAACAAAAAACGGAACTATATCTTCTTCCCTTATCTTGCCTCACTTCTAATCTTCTATTCACTTTTTAAACTTAAGTCTGTAAGGGCTTTCTTCACTCAAAACATGTAAATTGATGTAAATAGGAATTTTGTATTTGTAAGCCGAGCAAGACTTAGTTTTAATTGCATTATGTCATACAGTAAAGATGTAGGGGATACAGCCTATACCATAAAAATAAAACTGTATTCAATATGCCATAATTTAGCCCCTAGTTAAGAGCTTTCTGACCTCCTTCCAGCAAACTTGATTCACCTCCTGCTAGCTCAGGGAGATAGTTGCAGATTTCCTCTTCCCGAACCAGTAGGATCTCTGCAACCCAGAAGGAAATCACCCTTGAAAAAAATCAGTGTATCCCAGGGGTTGATCCACAGGGTGGCCACCTTAAATTGTGGTTGGGCTCTACAGAAAGACTACTGAGGAATGTAGTGAAGTAGCACATTACTTGGTCATGCCCCTGTCCCAGGCCAATGCCATGCACGCTTGGGGTGACGCTTGCTAGGGAAGGAATTCTGGGTGTCTTATATTACCACAGCCTTACTACAGATAGATTCTGGGTGCCCAGTACCCTGGGCAATGCTAGCAAAAGCTGCCAGGGGGAGAATCTGGCCATAGATTTCTCTGAATGCAAGCAACTCTACAAGGTTTTATTTTCTTAAAATAAAGCTTGCAATAAAAAGAGCTAAGACAACTTACTGTAAGTGACTAGCTGTTAGTTGGTATCAGTGCCCAATAAATAGCAAGTAATTATAGCTTCCTTGGGCATTCAGTGTAATAACATCAATCATTTAGAAACTGCTTGATATTCATGAGCTGTAATGTTTAATGCTGTACAAATTTCTTTGTATTTAGCATTATTTGATCTGTACTTATAATATGTTACTGAGCAATTAAAGGAACACAGTTTTGAGCAGGCAACCAAATATAGAAAGCAATAGAATGGGTAAGAGCATCTCCCTGTTCTGGCCCCAATGTGCAGTTGAAACAAAGAGGATCCAGAATCTGGAAACAGGTGCTCCTCTGAGAACGCTGTCAGTGCTTTGCTAAGTGCCCCTGTTAGAGAGATATCTAACAGATACTCCTTGAATGATTAATAGCTAATGATTCTTTTTGACCCTCATCTAATTAGAAAAGCTATCCACCTCTGTTCACCCCAGAATGGGATCCACCTACCAAGATAATAAGAAAATAGTTAACATCATGGGAGACACTTTATGTAAGGACCCACAGATCAGCCAAGGTTGGGCATTCCCCTTCTCAACTATAGAAACTAAAATGGCTAAATGAGGGTATTGTTAATTACCTAGGCAAGAATCTTTCATTATTTGCCTATGTATAATCCTCTTTCTCCCTCCAGCCTGGCTAAAAAGAACTCCACATTACCAAGCAAGAGTTACACCCTGCTTACTAACTTCAGCATGTTGTCACCCTAAACTATAACCTATATATTGTGTTCCTTGTAAATTGAATATACAGTGAATAATCTTTCACCCCAAATCAGCATCTGCCCATTTGTTTGCTTTGTGAGCCAGATCTACATCCTTCCATATGGGAAAAATGTCTCTTGTTCTATTGTAATTCCTAAATTTGGTGAAATGCTTATGTATAAGCAAAGACTGTCTGGAGTATGTCCTGCAAATTTAGACGATTATAAGGAGCTTTTGGTTTTCATTGTAAATAACTGTTGCACTCTAGAAGTAATAGGAATTGTCTGGCACAAAGAAGGAGAAATGTTAAAAGATATAAACCAGGATATAACTTTGGGTTATTAAGAGAAATTGCTTAGAAGCGGGGATCCCAATTGACAGTAGGGAAGTGGTATCCAAACTTTTGAGGGTCGTGCCCCTCTCTTCTCCCATCTGCACCCCTCCACCCTCCTGGAGCCAGGGCTAGAAGTGGGGCCAGCAGCTCCGGGGAGGTGGTGTGGATGCTGCCAGGGGCTAGGAGGGCAAGGCTGGGGCCGCAGCTGGGGGGTGGGGCTGGGGCTGGGAATGAGCTGCAGCCAGGGGCCGAGGCTGGGGGCAGTGACAGGAGTGGAGCCACAGCCAGGCCATGGTGGGGGCCGGCAGCCAGGGCCCCAGCCACGTGCAGAGCCGCACCGAGGTTGGGGCCGGCATCAGGTGCAAAGCCAGGAGCCAGGGCTGGAGCAGAGCTAGCGGCAGGGCTGGTTGGGACTTCCTCTCCACCTCGCAGCCCACCGTGACCCCCTGAATGCTTCTCTGCAGCCCCTAAGGGGATGCACCCCACACTTTGAGGACAGCTGTAGTAGGGGCTAATTATGAAATACAGTCCTTGAAATCAATCAAACTTAAAATAACTCCAATAAGAAAAGGATTGAAGAAATTTGTTGGACACCAACACCATCTACTACATACAAATGGAAGCCGCAGAGAAACGAAAAGAGCTAAAATCTGAGCACTTACTTGAGATGTGCCCAATAGGAACCAGTGGGTGGCCATTTTTAATGAGCCCTGAAACTACGGTATATAAAACTGAGATCACAATGTGTTCGGCAGATTTGACTGAACCCAACACAAGAAGCTTAAGAATCCAACTGATGCCTGGACAAGCCATGTGGAAAGGTCTCTCCCCTATCTCAGGGTTAAGAGGATAACAAGAAGTGGTGATATTTCATTTCAAAGATTGTATTTCCCTATCTGTTCTTTAATATAAATAACTGTTGGCTATCTTGCTGAGTCTATACTCTCTAGTGAGATGTCAAGTAACCATATTGCAGATTAGAACTCCTTTATAAGATGAGCAAATTGGCCTAAGAGAGATTGAAAAGAATTGTTTTAAGCAATTGCTTTTAATATTCTAAACTTGTACCTTTTGGACCAATCTATTCAAAAAGAAGTAACCACACTCTTCAAAGTGCCATAAAAACAAGTGCACCCTTGGAAGTGTGATAAATGTGTTAGGTACTAAAGAATTTAGAATTGTTGATCATAAGTAAATGTAATAAGAAATCTTAGTAATCTGCATTGTTCTTTGCTATAACTGCTGAGCCTGAACTCTAGTCTGTGATAACTGCTTGCAAGACTGTATTGTATGTGTGGTACACACAACTGGTTGTGTCTGCATTTGAGTGGTGAACTGTTAATTATATATTAATGTGGTTCTGGGAGAATTAATAAATTGTTGGTTGGTTAAGAATAAGCAAGTGTCCTGATTTGAGAAATACTGGTCAAGTTAAAAGTTGACCTGAAAAGAACCGAGTGTTCAACTAGTGAGCTAATGCTCTCTGAACTCAATAAAAGGGGGTTATCCTATTGGATTCTATTATATACTGGCAAATCTAGTTTGTTAGATTCCAGCTTTAAAATCTAACTGGCAGCCTGGCAAATTCTCAATTGACTCCCTTTCACATATGTCCCTAACTCAAACATAATGAGAATGTGCAGGGAGGGAAAGGGCATACTGGGGGGAGGTGGAACTTTGCACTGTTAATTTTCAGGTAGTTTATAGTCCCTAATGGCAGCTCACATAAGTTAGAGCTGCCCCAAGGCCACTCTAACTTACACCAGATCTGTGGGGGCCAGAGCAGCTCTGGCTGGAGAATCAGGGAGATGTAAGTGGCTCCCTTATGCACCATCTACCCAGCTCTTCTCTCCTGCACCAAACAGAGCTTGGTGGAGAAGAAAGTCTCGTCCTATGAATAAAACACTTAATGTTGGTAAAGGGCTCCAAACATCTGACTGCATGGATTTTCTTAAAGGGACTCTCACCTTTCGCTAGCAACAAGTATAAAGTTGACCAGACCAAGAGATGACTCCCACATAACAACCCTGTAATGTGGGTCACCCTTTGTCCCTCCTTTAATTTGTTCTTTCATACCATCATACTAACTCATTATCTTTTCATTGGCTCTCCCACAGCTACTTCTGAGTTAACATCACAAAGGCATGAAGTGAGGAGTACAGGCAGCGTCCCATGTATTCTGTGGCATGCGGGACTGGAATTCTTCACCAAAGACTCCTAGTTTCTGTAGCACTCCAGTGCAGTGAGCTAGAAACTCTGTATCAGCTTTAACTACATTCTAAGATGAGGATTTCATTGAATTAAATATTAAAATGAATAATGCAATCAGTGCAGTATTCCTTATCTTGTTTATTTTGCTAATATATTCCATTTATTTCACTCTTCCCCTTCACATTTAATTTGCTTTGTGCCATATATTTTTGTAGTGACAACACATAATAGCTTTGTAGAAGTTGTCAAGCAGAAGCTGGAGGTTTTGACAGCTGGGGCTTTTAGCACCCAGGAATGCGTGGGATAAGTACCTTATTTGGATATTTGCACTGACTCTATTAGAGAAATATTGAGCAATGTTGACATTTATAATAATCATCAATAGGTTTCAGAGTTAAAGGGGAATTAAGATGAATGGAGACACTCACTCTTTCCAGAGCTATTGCTTCAAACGGTCTGCAGCCTCAATGTGTCCTTTTATGCTCGGTTCATAGTTGGAAGGTTTTCTTTCTATAGCAAAGGCTAGAAATGTATTTAATGCAAAACAAAAAGCACTGACGCATGGATTCTGGAGTCCAGTTCTGTGGCAAGGTGTGGATTCTGTGCATATAGGGCAGTTCTGGAATTGCAGAATACCTGGAGATATGAGCATAAGTAGCACCTTCTTTGTCTATCCATTGCAGACTACTCAAGAAGTGCAAGACATTAATTACTCAGCCTGAGGAATGAGAATCCTAGGGCCACCATGAACACACATCTACCATGCCATTCAATGTACAGTGTTATCTCCTATGCCATTTCACTGGCCAATGATGTCCTTTTAACAGACGTATAAAAGGGTAATCCTTTTAAAATGATAAGCTTCCAATTTGCAAAATATAAGAAATCATATATTCCTGCCTGTCACATGAATATATGTTCTGCTTAGCAACCCAAATCACATTTCAACAGAACTGTCCTTTAACAGAGTTGTCTTTTGAGTACCTTCCTCAAACAACTTCTTCTGAACCTATTCCTCTCCTTTCCACCATGCTGGCTGTGTTAGTCATACAGAAAACCAACCCTTTGCCTCCATATTAATCCTCCCTAGCTTCAGCTGCTGCTCTCAGCTCCTTTCACTGCTTCATTTAGGCAAAGCTGGAGGTTTCTATGCCTCTCGGCACTTTGTTAATATGTGCAGATTTATGGGATGCATCTTTGGCAAACACTGGATGAAAGTCCTCAGAGGCCTGAGGTAGTGTTAAAGGTGGCTGTGGCAGCAAACAAGACAACATCTGGGTTCCAGACCAACTTAATTAATAGGTAAGAGTCAGGAGAGCAGGTGGGTTAGTGAAAGAAACAGAGAAACAGATTCGGCTATAATTGGATAGCTGGATGCACAGTTGCTCCGAGCAAGGTTTATAGAGAGGAGGAAATGGAACCTGCAACATCCAATAAAATAAAATAAAAGGTCTGTACTAAGAACCTCACCGATAACCCAAGAGAATCCAAATGAAACAGAAATATAAGCTCCTGTGAGGAGGATCTAGCAGGTATATAATACCAACTTTTGCTGCTATTTTAGTAATGTAGTAGCATAGCAACAAATATACTCACTCAGAAGGATCATTCCACTTCTAGCTTTGTGAATTATTTTAGGGTTAGAAAGTGGACATTGTGCAACAGATTATGAGAGACTTTATCCTGAAAGAGGTTAGAGCTCTTTATGTGCATTAAAATAACATAAAATACAATAAAAATGGTGCCAAGTGAAGCAAATCAGAATCAAATTGGTTTCAAATTATAATACTTTCTGCCTATAAGCTGCCTTTTGGAGTGTTTATTATTAACAGCAATCCTGTAACCACAGCCAGACCTCACTATTTTAGCTTGTTTTGGATTATATAGGGTTTTATACAGTTTTTAAATTACATGTGGTTGTATATTATTTTTATTATAATTTCTGATTCTGGAAGAAATCACAGAAATCAGAGCTGGAAGAGACAGATGGTCCATCGTGGCCATGTCACTGCCAATGCAGAATTGCTCCCCATTGCATTTTCTCAGGTGGTTTGCTGAATCTGATATTAAATTACTCAAGCCATGGCACTTCACTGCTTCTGTGGTCTATCAGAACTCTCTGCTAGGAAATTTTCCCCATATTCACTCTGATTATGTCCTTTGTTTAGTTGTATGTCATTACTCTTAGTCATCCCTGCCCCTGTACAATTATTATTATTAGTCATTTATTATTTAAATGCAGACAATATGCTCAACTCACAAACACAAAAATTAAGACATTTTGAAAAGATGGCAGTTTTATAAACAGTCCCAGAAAAGAAATGACATTCATAGGAGGGAAGTAGCTAAAGTATTTGTTACTATTATTAAATGAGGCCAAAATTTTCAAATATGCCATTAACAAGGAGGGCTGCTACAGTTAGAACAGCTAAAAATTATCTGGGTTCTCGGAGGTATAATTTTTGACTTGTTCCTCTTCATAATTGTAACGGGTAAATGGCAACGATGAATGTTTAAAGTTAGATTCTTGTGTCCATATTTAGGCATCTAGTAAAAAGTGGCCTGATTTTCAAAAGGTATTGAGCACCAGCGCCTCCTATTAACTTCAGATTATGTTGTATATGTTCATGCACCTCTATGGATTTAAGTGTTTAACTTTAGGCACACAAGTCTGAGAGCCTCATTCAACCCTGTCTTACTCCAGTCTTACACCAGATTTTCTCCACTGAAATCAACTGATTTACCCCAGCATAAGACTGGAGAGGTGTGATGTTGAATCAGGGCCCCAAACTGTTGGCCTCATTTCTCATGTGCAAATTAATTTTGTGTTTTTTTCTATTTATAAATTGAGAAAATAAGATCCCATTTAATTGCTCTGAATTAATTTAAAGCAATTAATATATACAGCCAGAATATAAATAAGAGGACGTTACTTACCTGTAACTGGAGGTTCTTTGAGATGTGTGGTCCCAATTTGTATTCCAGTTGTGGGGGTGTGCATGCACGACATGCACCAGAGCTGGGAGGTTTTCCCTAGCAGTGTCTGTTGATCCGCACATGCAACATGCATCTGCGTGAGCTCCCAGCCAAGGTTATAATAGGCCATGCAGGTCAACACCTCTCCAGGGACCCTCTTACTGTTGAGTAGTGCAGTCTGCAGCAGAGGGGATAGAGGGCAGGTATTGGAACACAAATAGGGACCACACATCTCAAAGAACCTCCAGTTACAGGTACATAACCTCTTCCTCTTTTTGGAGTGATGGTCCCTATATGTATTCCATACGTGGGTGAGTAGCGAGCAGTAATCTATGTGGAGGTGTGTGCCAGCATTCGAGAGGAAATGCAGTCTGTTGTATGGCACAGCCCACTGCAGCATCCTCAGCCTCCCCTTGGGCAATGGTGTAGTGGGATGTGAAGGTGTGAACCGAGCACCATGTTGCTGCATGACAGATGTCTTACCACAAGATGTCTGTTAGGCACGCGGATCTGGCTGCTTGCACTCATGTAGAGTGTGCTGTAACTCATACAGGCAGTGGCACGTTGGATAGCATGTAGCATTCCTGGATGCATCCGGATACCCATTTGGAGATTCACTGAGAGGAGGGGGCTTGGCTCTTGCACCAGTCAGCAACGGCTACAAAGAGTATCATGGATGCTCAAAAGGCACAAGTCCTATGAAGGTAGAAGGCTAATGCATGACGGACATCAAGGGAGTGAAGGATCCTGTCCGCATGGAAGGCATGAGGTTTGGGTTAGAAGACAGGGAGGTGAACGGACTGACTGAGGTGGAACTCTGACACCACCATCGGGAGGAACTTAGGGTGAAGCCATAAGGAAACTTTATCCTTGGGGAATACGGTGTAAGGGGTCAGGTCAGCCATCCTGGCTGCCAGTTTGCTGACCCATCTAGTTGAGGTAATGGCTATCAAGAATATCATTTTCGTGGAGAAATGGGAGAGGGAACACGTTGCCATTGGCTCAAAGGGTAGCTTCATGAGGGAGGATCATCACTCAAAGAAGAACTAACAAAACACAACACAGTTAAACCACTCACATTCAAATAAAACTCTCAGTCACATCCCAGAACCCTTAATATACCTTCTTCTTGAATGCTGGGAGAAAAGATGGGCTTTGCAGCATTTCTGGAAGTTTAACTGATCTGAGCTCAGTGGGACCGAGAATGCCCACCTTGCCGTCAGCTTTCTCACAAGTAAGCCAAGAAAACTTGAGCTTGAGCACCATTATTGAATGCACCTGCTGCAGAATGTCATAGGGAATGAGGGCATCTCTCAGGCTGTAATGTCTCAACCCATTTAACAACTCAGGTCAAAAGCAACACCTTGAACTCTACTTGGAAGCCCATGGGCAGCTGCATTATGCATCAGCTTCAGTTCCTAAGCAGAGTCATAGTTATCTAACTCCAAAGTGACAAAACATAGATAAAGGTAGCAAGAGCCACATCCAAAAGAAATAGCTACATTTATCTCTCTAGGAGCAGATAGTGAAAAGTACTCAAAGCGACAGGTGTATTTAAGAATCCAACAGTAGTTTGGGATTTAACAAGACTCCTAATCTGTGAACCTGTGTCACAACTGATAGTCACCACTCCCTCAATCAGAAGTGCTATTGCTAGCTCTTTTTTCCAGTCATCCAATACTAGCTCCAGTTTATCTTAATGGAGTCACAGCCAGCTATTCGCCATCCAAGCTCCAAACTCTTCTAGTCACTGGCTTATTTGTTCCCACAACATCCGTTGGGGAGAAGAAACAGAGACACGCACACACACACACACACATAAAGACAGGTGTCATCACCAGAGCTATATTTTCTTATGAACCCTCCCAGAGGCTTCTTATATATTATAAAATTAGGAGGGGAGACAAGACAGAAACTTTGGGGCAGAAAAACAAATGCAAAAAAACTACTAAGACCTCCTTTCTAAAAAGAGAGTGGAGCCACTAAAGTTTAACTCTGTTCACTTCCATGAGGAACTACAACCATATCAAGAAGGCATGTTCTAAAAGAAATGGCATGGACAAATAATCAACCTCCACTGCTTGGAGAGGATCATTTCCAAATCATTGCTCAATTTCTCTCCTATATCCAGACTCACTTGGACAAATTAAATATGAGAATTCCTGAGTTGTTTCTTTACAACCTTCTCAATAACCTTTGCTGGAAATGGAGATTAGACACAGGTCAATCAACATATTATTCCCTAAATAGGGCTTCACAGGGCCTCTTTGAGACTGACAATCTCCATTAGCAGTAGGAATAATGTCTCTCTGCTGGCCTTAATGAACCAATGTGGGCACATGTCCAACATAGAAATAGTAGACTGAAGTACTCTCCCAACAGTTCCAGAAGATTGTCAAATGATACAAGCTGAAACCCAAGCAGAGTTGACATTGTTATTGTATTCTGGGCACAGCATTTCAAGAAAGATGTGGAGAAATTGGAGAGGGTCCAGAGAAGAGCAACAAGAATGATTAAAGGTCCTGAGAACATGACCTATGAAGGAAGGCTGAAAGAATTGGGTTTGTTTAGTTTGAAAAAGAGAAGACTGAGACGGGACTTGATAGCAGTTTTCAGGTATCTAAAAGGGTGTCATAAGAAGGAGGGAGAAAACGTGTTCACCTTAGTCTCTAAGGCCTGGTCTACACTACGGGTTTAGGTCGACTTTAGCAGCGTTAAACCAAATTAAGCCTGGACACGTCCACACAACGAAGCCCTTTCTTTCGACTTAAAGGGCCCTTTAAACCGGTTTCTTTACACCACCTCCGACGAGGGGATTAGCGATAAAACCGGCCTTTGCGGGTCGGAACTGGGGTAGTGTGGACGGAATTCGACGTTATTGGCCTCCGGGAGCTATCCCACAGTGCTTCATTGTGACCGCTCTGGACAGCGCTCTCAACTCAGATGCACTGACCAGGTAGACAGGAAAAGACCCGCGAAGGTTTGAATTTCATTTCCTGTTTGCCCAGCATGGAGAGCACAGGTGACTACGCAGAGCTCATCAGCACAGGTAACCGTGATGGAGTCCTCCCAGGATCGCAAAAGAGCTCCAGCATGGACCGAACGGGAGGTACGAGATCTGCTCGCCATATGGGGAGATGAAGCAGTGATAGCTGAACTCCGTAGCAGTAAAAGAAATGGAAAAGTATTAGAAAAGATCTCCAAGGCCATGAAGGACCGAGGCCATAACAGGGACACACAGCAGTGCCGCGTGAAAATTAAGGAGCTACGGCAAGCTTACCACAAAGCCAGAGAAGCAAACGGAAGGTCCGGGGCAGAGCCGCAAACTTGCCGCTACTACGCGGAGCTGCATGCGATCCTAGGGGGTGCAGCCACCACTACCCCAACCGTGTGCTATGACTCTCTCACTGGAGAAACACACAGGGAAGATGGTTCGGGGAACGAGGAAGATGACGATGGAGGTACTGTAGGTAGCTCACAGCAGCAAGGAAGCGGAGAAACCGGTTTCCCCAACAGCCAGGATATGTTTGTGACCCTGGACCTGGAACCAGTAACCCCCGAACTCACCCAAGACCCTCAGGGCACACAGGAGACGTCTGGTGAGTGTAACTTTGTAAATATTTGTAAACATTACAAAAAAAAAGCAAGCGTGTTTAATGATTACTTTGCCCTGGCAATCGCGGCCAGTACATCTACTGGAAAAGTCTGTGTATGGGGATGGAGCGGAAATCCTCCAGGGACATCTCCAGAAAGCTCTCCTGGTTGAAATGGGGTGATTTTATTAAGGGGACATTCAGAGGCGCCCGTTCCTGCTCTTCTGACCAGAAATGTTCCCCGCTGTTAACCACGCGGTGGGGGGAGGGGTGAAGTGATCATCCCAGAGAATCGTGTGTGTGTGTGGGGGGGGGGTGGTTTACTTGTGTTTGTGCCGCATGTTAACCGGGAAACCGCAGCCCCCTCCTTTTACATTGAAACCCCATTTTAAATGGACAACCCAATTCATCCTTGATATGGGAAATGCGCTGCTGTTTGCAACCTTTCCCGCATGTTAAGAAGGTTAAAAAAGCCAAAACACTGTGGCCTACCATGGCTGCCTGCAAGCCGAAATATGCGACCTTGTAATGAAAGAGTGTACCCATTGTTCTCTAAAATGTGTCTTTTTTAACCACCTCTCCCTTCTCCTCCACCAGCTGCAAATGTTTCTCCTTCGCAGAGGCTCGTGAACATTAGAAAGAGAAAACGTAGGACGAGGGACGATATGTTCACGGAGCTGCAGATGTCCGCCCACGCTGATAGAGCACAGCAGAATGCGTGGAGGCAGTCAATGTCGGAGATGAGAAAAGCACAATATGAACGAGAGGAGAGGTGGCGGGCTGAATCGCGGGATGAACAGAGCAAGTGGCGGGCTGAAGACGATAGGTGGCGTCAGCTTGCAGACAGACGGCAAGAGGCAATGCTCCGTCTGCTGGAGCATCAAACTGATATGCTCGAGCGTATGGTTGAGTTGCAGGAAAGGCAGCAGGAGCAGAGACCGCCGCTACAGCCCCTGTGTAACCAACAGCCCTCCTCCCCAAGTTCCATAGCCTCCTCACCAAGACGCCCAAGAACACGGTGGGGGGGCCTCCGTCCACCCAGTCACTCCACCCCAGATGATCGCCCAAGCATCAGAAGGCTGGCCTTCAATAAGAGTTAAAGTTTTAAAATGCAGTGTGTCCTTTTCCATCCCTCCTCCCCCCCCATCCCAGGCTACCTTGGCAATTATCCCCCTGCCTCTGTAAGGAACTAATAAAGAATGCATGAATGTGAAAAAACAATGACTTTATTGCCTCTGCAAGCGGGAGGGGAGGGTGGGGTGGGGTGGTTGGTTTACAGGGAAGTAGAGTGAACCGGGTGGGGGGGGGTGTTGGAGGGTTCATCAAGGAGAAACAAACAGAAGTTTCACACAGTAGCCTGGCCAGTCACAAAACTCGTTTTCAAAGCTTCTCTGATGCGCACCGCGCCCTGCTGTGCTCCTCTAACCGCCCTGGTGTCTGGCTGCGTGTAATCAGCGACCAGGCGAGTTGCCTCAACCTCCCACCCCGCCATAAATGTCTCCCCCTTACTCTCACAGATATTGTGGAGCGCACAGCAAGCAGCAATAACAATGGGGATATTCTTTTCGCTGAGGTCTGAGCGAGTCAGTAAGCTGCGCCAGCGCGCTTTTAAACGTCCAAATGTACATTCCACCACCATTCGGCACTTGCTCAGCCTGTAATTGAACAGGTCCTGACTCCTGTCCAGGCTGCCTGTGTACAGCTTCATGAGCCATGGCATTAAGGGGTAGGCTGGGTCCCCAAGGATCACGATAGGCATTTCAACATCACCAATGGTCACTTTCTGGTCCGGGAAGAAAGTCCCTTCCTCCAGCTTTCGAAACAGAGCAGAGTTCCTGAAGACGCGAGCATCATGTACCTTTCCCGGCCATCCCATGTTGATGTTGGTGAAACGTCCCTTGTGATCCACCAGGGCTTGCAGCAGCATTGAAAAGTACCCCTTGCGGTTTACGTAGTCGGTGGCTTGGTGCTCCGGTGACAAGATAGGGATATGGGTTCCGTCTATGGCCCCGCCACAGTTTGGGAATCCCATTTCAGCAAAACCATCCACTATTGACTGCACGTTTCCCAGAGTCACTACCCTTGCTATCACCAGGTCTTTCATTGCCCTGGCAAATTGGATCACAGCAGCCCCCACCGTAGATTTGCCCACTCCAAATTGATTCCCGACTGACCAGTAGCTGTCTGGCGTTGCAAGCTTCCACAGGGCTATCGCCACTCGCTTCTCAACTGTGAGGGCTGCTCTCATCTTGGTATCCTGGCGTTTCAGGGCAGGGGAAAGCAAGTCACAAAGTTCCATGAAAGTGCCCTTACGCATGCGAAAGTTTCGCAGCCACTGGGAATCGTCCCATACCTGCAGCACGATGCGATCCCACCAGTCTGTGCTTGTTTCCCGGGCCCAGAATCGGCGTTCCACGGCATGAACCTGCCCCAGTGACACCATGATTTCCACATTGCTGGGGCCTGTGCCTTGTGAGAGGTCTATGTCCATGTCAATTTCCTCATCACTCTCGTCGCCGCGCTGCAATCGCCTCCTCGCCTGGTCCGGGTTTCGCCTTGGCATGTCCTGGCTCTGCATATACTCCAGGACAATGCGCGTGGTGTTCATAGTGCTCATAATTGCCGCGGTGATCTGAGCGGGCTCCATGATCCCAGTGCTAGCTATGGCGCCTGGTCTGAAAAAAGGCGCGAAAGTAGTATCTGATGGACCAGGAGAAGGAGGGAGGGCGGGATGGAGGGAGGGAGGGCCGAGTGACGACATGGCGTACAGGTACAGGAACAGGGAGAAACACAAACAACTGTCACACAGAATGGTCCCCCCAAAGATTAAACTGAAAACCGTGGGCTTAGCAGGCCATTGATTTCATGGAGGAAGGGGAAGCAAATGAATACAGAACAAATCTATTTTTTACATCTTAAGGTGGCAGCCGACGGTGCAGCATGAGTGATAGCCTCTCCAGTACGATGACGATGGGTACCAATCATAATATACCATCATCTGCCAAAAGGCAAGGGGCTGCTGCTGTGTAGCAATGCAGCCCCACGTCTGCCAGCCCCACGTCCGCCAGCACCCAGCATCGCCCTCGGCCTCTTCTGGGTGCTTAGCAGACAATATTGGGCAATTGGCAGAAAATAGTATATTACGACTGGTAACCATCATCATCGAAACAGTAGCATGTCTGCCCAGGTGGCCATGATTGACAGCCACACCAGTACAACGATGATGGGTACCAGTCACAATATACCATCTCCTGGCAAGGGGCTGGTGCAATGCAGCCCTACGGCTGCCAGCCCCATGACTATCACTCATGCTACACCGTCTACCGCCAAAAGGCAGTTAGCAGCTGCTGCTGTGTAGCAATGCAGTCCCACGTCTGCCGGCACCCAGAGGACATATGGTGACGGTGAGCTCAGCTGAGCTGAGCGGGCTCCATGCTTGCCATGGTATGTTGTCTGCACAGGTAACCCAGGTAAAAAGGCGCGAATCTATTGTCTGCCGTTGCTGTGACGAGGGGGGAGGGGCCTGACGACATGTACCCAGAACCGCCCACGACACTGTTTTGCATCATCCGGGCATTGGGATCTCAACCCAGAATTCAAAGAAAAGGCGCGAAAGGCGCTTCTTGGCTCTATGAGCTGTGGCGCATACGTAGTATCTGACGGACTAGGGGAAGGAGGGAGGGCGGGCCGAGTGACGACATGGCGTACAGGCACAGGGAATTAAAATCAAGAACGGTGGCTGTGCATCAGGGAGAAACACAAACAACTGTCACACAGAATGGTCCCCCCAAAGATTAAACTGAAAACCCTGGGCTTAGCAGGCCGTTGATTTGACGGAGGGAGGGGGAAGCAAATGAATACAGAGCAAATCTATTTTTTACATCTTAAGACGACGGTGCAGCGTGACTGATAGCCCTCGGCATCTTTCTGGGTGCTTGGCAGCAAATACGGGGCGGTGTATGACGATGGTCTTCAGGCCTATTGCACAATCGGCTGCTCGGGGAAGACTCTGCTAACGTACGATGACCCGACTTGTAATAGGACGGCTAACAGTCGTAATACACCATTTACTGCCAAAAGGCAAGCCCCACGGCTGCCAGCACCCAGATCGCCAATGAAGGCTACCAGTCTACTGCACCGTCTACCGCCAAAAGGCAGTTAGCAGCTGCTGCTGTGTAGCAATGCAGTCCCACGTCTGCCGGCACCCAGAGGACATATGGTGACGGTGAGCTCAGCTGAGCTGAGCGGGCTCCATGTTGTCTGCACAGGTAACCCAGGTAAAAAGGCGTGAATCTATTGTCTGCCGTTGCTGTGACGGGGGAGGGAGGACCTGACGACATGTACCCAGAACCGCCCGCGACACTGTTTTGCATCATCCGGGCATTGGGATCTCAACCCAGAATTCCAAGGGGCGGCAGAGACTGCGGGAACTGTGGGATAGCTGTGGGATAGCTACCCATAGTGCAATGCTCCGGAAGTCGACGCTAGCCTCGTACTGTGGACGCGGTCCGCCGACTAGAGCACCTAGAGCATTTTATTGTGTGGACACACACAATCGGCTGTATACAACCGATTTCAATAAAACCGGCTTCTATAAATTCGAACTAATTTCGTAGTGTAGACATACCCTAAGGATAGAACAAGAAGCAATGGGCTTAAACTGCAGCATGGGAGGTTTAGGTTGGACATTAGGAAAAAATTCCTAACTGTCAAGGTGGTTAAATACTGGAATAAATTGCCTAGGGAGGTTGTGGAATCTCCATCTCTGGAGATATTTAAGAGTAGGTTAGATAAATGTCTATCAGGGATGGTCTAGGCAGTATTTGGTCCTGCCATGAGGGCAGGGGACTGGACTCGATGACCTCTTGAGGTCCCTTCCAGTCCTAGAATCTATGGATCTATGAATTCTCATGATATTACTCAAAAACCAAAGCAGCAGACAGCTCCATCCAAATCCAAGCGATTACATTCAAACAAACATTCAAAACCGGACTCCTGGGAACCCTCTGCTCAAGTCTGGGCTGCAAGAAGATGCCTATCTCTGACTGTGATCCACAGTTGGGAAGTCCTCTCCTGGAGTTAATGGAGTAAGCTGTTTCTTGAGCCTGCCTAACTCCACACGAAATGGCCAGAGGAGTGGGAGGTGATGCTCACCTTATAACTATTAGCCCAGTGGTTAAGATACATACCTGAGATCCAGGTTCAACTCCCACCTTCTGCCTGATGGAGAGAAAGGAGTTGAACAGGTATCTCCCACTTCTCAGGAGATGGCTTTAACCACTGAGCTATGGGATACTCTGATGTGGGTCTCAGGCAATCTCTTCTGTTCCAGTTCAGATACATAATTAAGGAGTCATTGGAGCAGGGGCCTGGACCCTAGGTCTTCCACCTCTGAGGCGGGTACTCTAACCATTAGGCTATAGAGTCATTCTTACTCTTTCTCTCTGGTCCAATGACTATGTAAGTACTTACCCAAGATGGAACAGCTTCAACAAGAGACACTGAGGGAGACCCACACCAGAATATCCTCTGGCCAGTTTTGAATGGAGCCCAATATGGTAGGCATGTTCTGAACACTCCTACTGGAATTGGCCTCACAGGCAAGTTAGTGGACAAACGCCTATCTTTCCTTGGTTTGGGGATCACGCTGGGGCTTCGGTAAGTGAGGCGTCTGGACAACTACAGGGAGACAGCAGTGCACATGGCTGGAGGCAGAAATAAAGGTGCCTAGGGAACTTTTACAGAAAAATGTACCTGCTGAGTAAGGATCAGCACCTACAGGGTTAGATGGCACCGAGCAGTGGTGCCTAAAATTGGGACTTAGGTGCCTGTGTGTCCCTTTGTGGATCTAGGCCCAAGACAGGAGTAGGAGTAGGAGATAAACAAGCACTGAGACTGGCATCCTTGGTGGAGCAAAGAGGGTGAGGGATATGCACTAAAATAAGGTCCATGATATACAATATAACTTGGCGGAGTGTTACAGGCCTTTCCCCTACCTTGCTGTTTTCATTCTTCAAATAATTATGAATTAGTATAATTGACTGTTATCACATTCTCAGCTTCCCACACATTCTTATCATCATGTAGATAAGCTACACTATGAAAGTTTCTCTCTTTAAATCTTTCCTATATGTCAAGTCAATCTCTCCAGATCCTCAATTATTTTATTGCTGTTATCAGAATTCCTTCCCATTTGCCAACAGATTTGTGGTTTAATTTAATTTAACAAACATGCATAGCTTCCAACATTGCAGAGAACTAACATTTCATGTGTCATTCAAATTTGCTAATAAACTGGTCGAGATAATTTACTCGGAAACAATTATTAGACTTCACTATCTCAGGTTATTCAGAAAAATATGAAATGCTCCTGAATTTAGCCATAGCATTATGGCAAATACTGTTGGAGAAGTTTGAGCCATGTACATGACTCATATGCTGTAAAGGCTTGATCCAAAGCCCATTCAAGTAAATGATAGACCATCCATTGACTTCAGTACACTTTGGATCAGGTCCTGTATGGCTGAGATCCTACAAAAGAATGAGAGGGGTAACCGTGTTAGTCTGGATCTGTAAAAAGCAACAGAGAGTCCTGTGGCACCTTTAAGACTAACAGATGCACTGGAGCATAAGCTTTCATGGGTATTCATGCGTCTGACAAAGTGGGCATTCACCCACGAAAGCTTATGCTCCAATACTTCTGTTAGTCTTAAAGGTGCCACAGGACTCTCTGTTGCTTTTTATAAAAGAATTGAAGATCTACCATGTTCATTCCTTGAATATGTGAGGGCCCTCCCTTCACTTTGTTTAGTGTCAGATTTGGCTACCCTCACTCATAATGCCCACTGAAATGGCAGAATCTGACCATTTCATCACCTCTGAGCCTTGTTTTTGGCAGCCACATTAAACATTTTCTGAATAGGTAATTTCCAAAATACTGACTTCATCAGGGATATAATGTCTAGTTAAAATATTTTGCATTTGCTGGATCAAGTTTCTGTTAACATAAATGGGAATCTTTGCAAAAGAGTTTTAAAACAATATTTTTTGAAGTGGAGAATTCTATCATCTGCTGAGCATATCTACACATAAAAAAGTATGTGTAGTGGGGCAGTTACCCCGCTCTGGCTCAGCAAGGGTTAAAAGCCAGCCCTTGGAGAGGACTGGGGCTGAGAGCTAATCAGAAAAGGCTGAGAGGCAGCCAATCAGGGCCAGGCTGGGCTCTATAAAAGGGCTGCAGGGCCCGAATGCAGTCAGTCTCTCTCTAGCTTTAGAAAGAGATGGACCTACCTGCCTGAAGGAGCAAAGGGTACCATGGACAGAGCAGTGCTGGGGAAGGGGCAGGCTGAGCTGAGGAGATCAGGCCTGGTGACCTCCCAGGCTGTGGCCTGATAGGAAGGCCTAGAGAAGTACTAGGCTGCAGGAAAGGCAACAGGTCCAAACCCCCCTTGTCAATGATGAATGGCCATTACACTGCAGTCTGCTCCAGTGAACAGGGGCTACATGACGACAGGCAGTAGCCACTGAGGCAAGGTGGGTGTAGAGGGTTAGGGTTCCTCAGGGAGACCCAGTGTGTGAGGGTACTGTGGTGGGCAGAACCCCAGGGTAAGGAGCACCGTGGTTCAGGAGGGATACGGGGGCCCTATGGCAGGCGAGACACTGCCCTGCAGAGGGCACTCCGGGCTGGACAAGAGCAAATTCCCAAGATGACCAGCAGGAGGCTCTGCACCGCTGAGTCTCACTTCACTACAGTATGCAATTGTTAATAGGTCAGAAAACTCATCATCACAGTGACTTTAAGGAGTAATTCATTCCTTTTACATAATAATGTTCAATACTTATTGGAAGACAAACTCTGAATACTGTTTAGAGGAGCTCTTTACAATGAAGTCTCACATATTAGAAAAACAATTGCAGTACATAGCCTCAAAACTATCATGTATCAAAAGTTGGCACTTGAAGGGTAATTTTATATACAATTTTTCACTAGTTTCTTGAAAGACTGAAAAAAAGTAGGTCAGAGGAAGAGAGGCATGATAGTACTTACTAATAACACATAATAATGTTCACGTAGCCTCTTAGCATGTGTTAGCCTATTTTGCCATTTCATTTGGCCTCCAAATTTTTTCCTTGTAAAAATGAAAGTTGCACCCAAAATTCAAGTGCCACTTGACCAAGTTAAAACAGAAAAAGAAGACAAAATCCTCTGGAAGATGCTTAGCAAAAGGTTATGAAAACAGGCACCAATTTTACTAATATTTATGTAACTAATGTTACACATGTTTAATCCCATTGAGCTCAATGTACCTACTCACAAGGATTGTTAGTCATGGGATTAGGTGTTTTTGAGGGCCATAGTTTGCAACAGACAAAGCAGAATTTAATAATTAATCAGTTAAGATTTCAAATGTATTTGTCTCAAAAGCACAATATAATTTTACACCCTCGCTGATGCATGGGTACAACCTTGTTGATAACTGCTCTATGTTGGTTCAGATAAGCATTTAAAAGATATTCTGCTGAACACCATAGAGTAGGACAGGGGTTGGCAACCTCTGGCACACGGCTCACCAGGGTAAGCACCCTGGCGGGCTGGACCAGTTTATTTACCTGCTGACGCAGCAGATTCAGCCGATCGTGGCCCCCACTGGCCGCGGTTCGCCTTCCCAGGTAAATAAACTGTCCCGGCCCACCAGGGTGCTTACCCTGGTGAGCTGCGTGCCACAGGTTGCCGACCCCTGGAGTAGGACAAGCTCAAATATCAGTTGGAAAAACAGACTTATGGAGAATAATCTATACAGAGGCAATTCTGCCCATATTTCATTTCTGTTTTTACGTTCTTTCATTTTTATTACATTTTCATTATATTTGCATGTAAATAAAGGATCATTATTGCTTATGAGTTCATCTTTTCCTGATGCCTGGTCATAATGTGGATTCACAATCCTGAATCTATGACATTATATCCATCTCTCCAAAACAACTAATTAAGAGGTCAAAGCAGGAGATTATCACTTTGACAAAGCAACAAGTCATGGACTGATAAACTCCAAAGCAAGAACTAACCTGTTTTCATTGAACTCGCTCTTAGAAATATGAGAAAAGAATACAGAAAGTAAATCTATATTCCCTCTAACAGTCTAAATCCAATAATCACACCCCAGATCATGCCCCTTGGATCTGTGTGAAGAGGGGAACCGCCCATGGCCACATGAAGGGAAGGAAGATAGAGTAAAATGCCTCCATGGCAGTGTCCCCCGACCTTCTGTCCAGCATCCCATGGAGAGTCCTGATGCCCCAACTCACCAACACCACCAAACATTATACCCACAACAGCCCGCTAAGGAATCCAGGCATAAATCAAGCAACCAGAGGCTGTTTTAAATTCTGAGCATGCAGTGCAGCTTTAAAGAGGAGATTTGGAGGTAGCTACTGGCAGGAGAAACCTTGCCAGCATGGCTTCACAATATCATGCTGACTAGAAACTGGGAAGGGCAGCAAGTGGTCTGATGGCACAGTGCCTCATACAGATGGGCTTGTGTCTGCAGCGGATCTCAGGAAATCCGCCTGTCTCTTCCATGGGTGGGAAAAACCCTCCACTTGAATGACCCAAGGAAAATTCTACAGTGAGAATCTTAGAGTTTGTTCCCCTATTCCCCTCCTGAATTTTTTTTCGTGTCTATTGTTAGCACTTCTCTATGACAGAATCTCTATTTTTCACACTTTGTTTTGTACATGAATCCTTCATATGCTTCATTTTCCATCTACAAATTAAGGGCTGATCCTGCATGGTGGAGGAAGGAGACAGGAGAGGCACTAGACTGATGACAGGACTGCTTATCTGGACGTGGAGTTATTTAGCATCCTGTGGGGTTGGAGGTAGCACTGGCTGAATTCTTGTATTTAGCAGGGATACCATTTTTTCAGGCAAATGGCTGATGCCCTCTTCAGTTCCATAGTGTGCCAAAGGGCTCAGTATTACTACCCCAGATGGATACTAAGGCATTCAGATACTACTGTGATGGGGCACCATATAAATACCTCAATAGGATAAATCTAATAGATAGCCATACCTTTTCTCTGCCTCCCAACATAGTATCTTTTGGGTCCTGTCCAGCCATGTGAAAGAGGGTGAGAAAACACGGGTACTTGCTCAATATGCTAAGGATGGGACACATTTTTTATGTCTTGCATTTGCTTCTTGTGAACCTCTTGAGCATTTGGGTGAAGATCAGCACTCATCTCCCATCCAAACTGCACAGGGACTTGCAAGCTTAGTCTCTGAATAGAAAAATAGTCCCTGAGCAATAGATTCTGGGGTGAATGCATTTTTTGACTGATCCAATCTATATAAAACTCACTACTAAGACAACTGCAAATAACAAAAATCATACATGTATGCGTTCACTACCTCTCCTGTTGTGAAAATAAATTTGGATATAGATATAATGTAACATTTCCATAAATAAGCCATGGAGAGATTTTGGCTGCTTTGGAGGCTGTTATAGCTAAATTGTTTCTTTTGTGCGTAGGACTCTGACAGAGACAGATAGTACAGATTTCTTTTTAGGTTTTTCATCTAAGAAAAAATAAATTCAGTCTCCTTGCTTCTATGCACCCGTTCTGTTATGAGCAATGAGCAACTGCTGAGTTGTGTGTGTGTAAGTTTCAGAGTGGAGAGAGTACAACATTTTACATTAGTCTGCTAACAAATGGAATTGAGATAACTTACTCATTTTATCATCAAGATTCATACCTCTGCTGCAGCCACCATGTGCAAATAATGACATATTAATGTCAAACTGTGGAATGTTTTCTTCCATATAGTTTACTAACATTCCTAATTATGCGCCACAAACTGTTTTGAGTTCAACTCACAGTAAGTCAGCTATTACATAGACACAAGTCAGTTTTTATATAACCAAAATTATCAAATCATCATTATATAATGAAATGCCACAAGTGGATTTGCTCACACAGTGCTACAATAGATGGTGAAAGCTGAAATACACTTGCCGAAGTTTACATTTAGGAATCGGAGTGAGATTGGGGGGTCAGTTGTTGCTTATTTCCCATATTCCTAACATTCCGGAATGTCTGCCCTTCACTGCTTTGTTTTCTTTATCAGTTTCAGAGGTGCTTCAGCAAGCACCAAGAATCTCCCACAGCATGAATGAAGACATGGCAAAAGTGTTAGCTACTGAAGAAAGTAAAGTAGAGCCGAATACCTGATTCAGTTGTACAGCATGGTAAATCCAAGAAAAGGTGCACTAGTGTAAAGAATGCTTATTACACTTGCTATAAGCACAAGCATTGAGAAGCCAGGACAGGATTACATATAATATAACCAAATTGTTTACTTTTGTAACCTTAGGATAGGGTTGCCAGGTGTCTAGTTTTCAACTGGAACACCTGGTCAAAAAGGGACCCTGGTGGCTCTGGTCAGCACCACTGACCAGGCCGTTAGAAGTCCGGCTGATGCAGGCTGGCAGGTTCTGTGCTCAGCTCCGCCTGGCTCCCGAGAAGCGGCCGGCACATCCCTCCAAAGCAGGGGTGGCCATGGGTGCTCCACGCATTGCTCCCGCCCCGAGCTCCGGCTCCATAGCTCCCATTGGCCAGGAACGGCAGCCAATGGGAGCGGCGGGGGTGGAGGCAGTGCATGGAGCCCCCTGGCTGCGTCTCTGCCTAGAAGCCAGACATGCTGCCTGCTTCCCGGGAGCCGCCTGAGGTAAGCACTGCCCGGAGCCCTCACTCCTTACCCCCTCCTGTACCCCAAATCCCTGCCCCAGCCCTGAGCCCCCTCCCACACCCAAACTCCCTCCTGGAGCCCACATCCCCTCCTGCACCCCAACCCTTGCCCTGCCCAAAGTCCCCACCTGCACCTCAAACCCCTCATCCCTAGCCCCACACCAGAGACCCACCCCAGCCAGGGCCCTCACCCCCCCCACACACCCCAACCCCTGCCCTAGTCCAGTGAAAATGAGCAAATGAGCAAGGGTGGGGGAGAGCAAGCAAGGAAGGGGGAATGGAGTGGGTAGGGATGGGGCCTCGGAGAAGGGCCGGGTCTTGGGGAAGGGCTGGAGAAGGGGGCGGGGCAAGGGTGTTCGGTTTTCTGCTATTAGAAAGTTGGCAACCCTACGGCCAGATCTTTGGTTGCATAACTCTAGCAACACCACGCTGCCCTAAACCTGGCAATACATAGGAAAGGGGGTTGTGACCAGGATACCCAGATTCCAAGGCAATCTTTGGCTTCTGGAACAGGTTAGCAGTTGGTACAGCTGTTGGTCGTCAATACAGTTTAGAACAATCTTTAAGTTCAGATTAACCTCACTGATGCCTTCAGCTACCTTTAGGAAGAAACATGACCGTGACTTGTCACAATGCAGAGGACTGAGGTCCACCAACACCTGCCCACCGCAGTAATTGCAGGAAATGGATCATGTATAATAAAGTCCAGCTGATCTTAATGGATTGTAAAAATACTTTTAGTAGCAATGTCTAAATTAATATTAAAATTGCAATTCCATTTACAGTTCATCTTTCCCACTTCCCACTCATATGTACAGGCAAATGCAAGGTCCCTGTACTCACACTGTGAGGTACTAGAGATTCACTAAACCTGATACAACAAGGCTAGTTCTTAGGGTGAAATTAAATTAGGGAAAAGTTGAAAATTTTTCAAGGAATATGCTTGGCCTTATTCCCATAAACACAGCAAGTTAAATACTATAGTCTTAACGGGTTCTTTCAAAAACGGTGATTACATGTATATCAGGTTCTCCGCTCTGTACTGAATACTTTTCTTCTTCCCACACTTCTTTTCTGTCGGAATAGCAAATCTTGGCTGCCCTTTTTTACCTCAAGAACCACTAGCATCACAAGAAAAAAACCAGATGCCATTCAAAATTATTTCATGATGAGTGAACTATCTTGTTCAGGCCAGAACCTTACAGTTACACTAACTATGAGAGCTGCTGCACTTAGAGCAGTCGGAAATTGTCTGGGTGCTCAAAGGTGAAATCTTTGACTTCACCTATGATTTGACAATCATAACGGGCAGATGACAGTGATGTACTTACCAGGAGTGGAAAGAGCTTATTTTTAGGACTGTGACTCTGTATCAAACACTTCTGTGCTTTTCTACTGTAAACAAATTTTTGTTTTATAAACATTTTCTTTCTCAAAATCTAAACATCATTTGACTGGCTAAATGCCATTAAAGTTCTCTTTAAAATATAGAACATATGGAAGTATAATGGGTTTTTCTGTAAATTGCACATTTAAAAAGTATTACTGCCTTCTATGGGGGGAAATGGTGTTTCTGAAGAGTCTGTTGTATCTAAACATAATAACCCACATTATTATCTTCTTTTCTTTTCAGCAAGTGCTAGCTCTCTCCCAGCATTATTCAGCACTGCTGTGTTAAACACATCTTGCTGCAACATAACCTGAACCAGTGTTTTTGCTATTTAGAACCTCCATAGGTTCTTAGAACACAATGAATTTCTTCAAGGCAGTCAATGTTAAGTACCTTAACAGTGGATATCAAGGAAAATCTCCTCAAAGTACATGTTAAAGTAATGATGACGTACCTTCATTATTTATGTTCACAACTCCTATCAGCTTTATAACTGGGGGAAGCAGTTCACGTGAATGCCTCAAAAATTAAAAGTTAGCATGTGAAGCACATTATTAAAAGAATAGATGGCAAACCCACTGCAGAGATAAATTCATGCTCCCATCACTATGGTAAGGCTACAGCAATCTCATATGCAGATTTACAGTCCTTCTACCTGCTTAAACAAATTGCTGTAGTGAAAATGCTTTCTGTGTCAGGAATACAGGCTAATAAAAGCATTAAGTGCTTTTTACGGATCAAAGCAGTTGACTTAAAAAGTAATCTATGTATTACACAGATTTTTTAAAAATAATTATCTTTTCAATCATTCACTTTTAGAATACCTCATAGTTGATTGAAATGCAATGGAGGAGCCTCGTAGTTCTGCATATTTCAGTTAACTACTAATGGCTGCACTGGAAATGCTCAGAAGTAATTGAAAGACTAGAAGAACATAGTACCTCCATAGAATGTATTCCTAATAGCTTCTCTAGTTGTCATTAGCAAACATTCCACTGTCAAGAGACAGTGCCTTTTCAGGGTAATATCACAGCATCAAACAAACATATCCAGTGAGGCAAATTCACTCTAGAAGAACCTCTTGTCCCAGGGTGGGTGCTTTTAGGAAATATTTCCAAAACATTACAAGCTGCACTGCTGTTCAGACACGGGTGTGTCACAAGCAGTCACAATATCTAAGGTTCCTCTCAACCAAAAGATGTCTGGGGAGTCCTGTTCAATCCACTTCCTCCTGTTTTGGAGTTTCCTTCTTTGATCAGGATGGGCAGAAAGTGTAGAGTGGGGATGGGAGAGGGATGGAGAGAGGAAATAATTAATCTTGTTATTTCAAAAAGTGTGGTTGATTCCATTAGAAATTCTACTATACACCTCTACCCCGATATAACGCGACCCGATATAACATGAATTCGGATATAACGCGGTAAAGCAGCACTCCGGGGGGACGGGGCTGCGCACTCCGGTGGATCAAAGCAAGTTCGATATAACGCGTTTTCACCTATAACGCGATAAGATGTTTTGGGTCCCAAGGACAGCGTTATATCGAGGCAGAGGTGGACTTATTTCAGGATGTGGGACAGAGCTTGGTTTGGAGATGCTGAGAAAGGCAATGTCTAATGAACTTCTAGCCAGTTTTAAAATTTGGTAGAGGCATCCAGGTTTTTTAAACTATATTTTACAGCTATGCATTTCAGCAAATCTGGGGCACACAGAGAATCCTAGCTGCAAGATATTCTCAGGTTTCAACACTCTATATGCATGAACTTACAAGGGTGACTTCAGGGACAGAATAAATTAAAGGGACCAGTGTACAAGATATATTCATTCCAAACACTAACTTCCATTTACAGGCTATATCAGTCTAGAGCAAATGAACTCCAAGAAGGTTTTACAGCACAAATATTTTCTTTTGCATAAAGAACAAATGGATTCCACAGGCTAAATAAAATATCATTTTTCCCCACACACATTTTTCTCCACCAAACGAATGTCCCACACCTTTGAATAGCATCTGCCCTATCTGTCTAATGTGGAAATTAACAAGCCCCTCCCAGGAGCCGCAGCAGTCAGCATGGCTGGGAGAAGTAATACCTTTTAAAATGTTGCTGTATTAGATTTTAAATGATCATTTTATACCCCAAATTGGTTTTTAATAGAACAGAAGAAGGTGAGAACAGAGCTGTCCTGAAGGAAGCCCACATGGAGCTGAGTCTATCCCGAGAGGAAGCTAGTGGCAAAGAGGCAAGAGTGGAAGTTGTAGAGAGGGGGCAGATCCTGCACTCCAGTGGCACGAAGGAAAACAGAGTGCTGCCCTGGGAGTGCAGTTGTGGACTCCCTGATATAGGAGAATTCCAAAAGAAGAGAAAAACATGCATCTAACACAGCACATTTAGCTCTGTGAGAGGTCATGCAAGCTCCATTTAGATGGTGGATAATGATATAGATAATGATACAAAAACAATGAGGAGTCCGGTGGCACCTTAAAGACTAACAGATTTATTTGGGCATAAGCTTTCGAAGTGGGGTTTTTACCCACGAAAACTTATGCCCAAATAAATCTGTTGGTCTTTAAGGTGCCACCGGACTCCTCACTGTTTTTGTGGTTACAGACTAACATGGCTACCCCCTGATACTAGATAATGATACAGAAAGGCTTTGTTGGAAGTGGTAGGGAAGGGACTCCCAGTACTCTAAGGAGTGTAGGGTGAGTGTAGCCACGATGCTACACAATGTCCACTCACCTCTGTGCCTGGCAAGCTCTGCGGGCTAGTGGGAAAGCCCCATTCCCCACTCCCTCCCTCCATATTTTGGAGACTAGTGCCAACACTAGTGCATAAACCTTGCACTCAGAAGACAAAAGGACTGCAGTTGTGCCCTGCCCCTGTGTTAGGCGTGCACAAACTTCCAAAGTATCCCATATTGTGTCCTATGTGGAAGCTGGGCACCATCCGGCCCTATAGGATTACCATAGTGCTCTTTTCCCTTGTCAGGCTCTCTCATCCAATCCCCTTTTCCCTACAAATACAAGATAAAAAGTGTGTATTTAATACAGCAAGCTGTCTTGGTTTCTATATTGAGGAAATGATGCAACATGTGTATGACTTTCAATATGCACTAGCTTTTCTGAAAACTGTACTTCTGTAATTATTCTGGTGCTTCTTTTGTTGTATAGAATTTTCATATAAAATAACAAGTTAACTAGAACAAATTTTAGAATAGCATTTGAGGGTAGTAATATGACTCTCAGTTATATTCCTTTGATAAATAATCAGCTCCTACCTGTGCAGGAGTAATCATCAATTCGTATGTATCCTGTTCTGCAGATACACATGAAAGACCCCGGTGTATTTACACACATGGTATTCTCACGACAATAATGCCGTCCTTCAGCACACTCGTCAATATCTGTGAACAAAGCACAAAGGTCAACTGATCAAATGATGCTGAGCTCTTCAAAACCACTCAGTATATGTCCTATTCGCTTCCATCAGTATTTAGCAGGACTAAAAAGTTGCTTGAACAGCAAAGCATTTTGGAAAGTTGTTAGGTTCTCTCTTCTAAAATAACTGTTTGAAGTGTTCAAACAACAGGAGCAGCGTGAGCTTTTTGGGAACAGCTGTTAGTGGAGGTACAAAGAAAATTACATCAGCTTAGATCTTTCCTAACTCCTTTTGAAATGTCGGTGTTGTTATATCTCTGATTTAAATAAAACCAGCACATATCTAAGGGCTTGAAGACCAGACTGACTGCATGGGCACTGCAGTGTCATTGATCGCTATATATTCTACCTTTGATCCAATAGGTATCCTTTGTTTCTTTACCATAGGGAGGCCAGTGATAAGTTCTTAACAGATACTGGAACTCATTAAAAGTTTTTCCTAGAAACATGAAGTCACCAATTGGTAGTTTATTAGATATGTAGGTAGATACTTAGTCAAAGTTGTGAACCTTACATACAAGCCTGAAAGGAATTTATTTATATGGAGATCTGATATGATGGAGAAATTTGTACCCTGATAAAATCTCACAACAGACTGAATACCTGCTGCAATGTTAATTCATAGAGCAATTCAAACTATTGTAGACATGGAGCCTGACTTATCTGGGGCTCACTAGGTACACAGTACTAGTTAAATTTCTGGTGGCATGATATAATGGAAAAAAGAGAATATGAAGCACAGGCATATGTACACAGCAACTTCTGCACATTATTTTATGGTGTTTGCTGCTGCTGCAAAAAAGGATTATACTAATTTGGGAGTGGTTAGTAGCACACTGTGTAATGCTATCAGGTTAAATATGACCATGTAGATCATTGTTGCTACCACTGTTATATAACTGCAACAAATCTTGTACAGAGTGTGGCATGTAAAATGTCTATGAAAAAGTTATTTGCTGAATATCATTATGCCATTTTTATGCATGTATCATTTTTGTATCTCAAGTTATGAATATTAACTATGTACCTTTCTTTCAAATGTGTTTGTTTCTGGATAACACCCACAAGGTATTTAGCCAGCACCTTGTGAAGAGACTATTCAAGTTGAATGGACCATCAAAGAGCACTTAACTCACAATGGACCATGGAAGATGCCTATCTACACTTATCAGAAGGGGTAGCCATGTTAGTCTGTGTCAGCAAAATACAACGGGGAGTCTTTGTAACATGTTAGAAACTAACAAATGTATTTGGGCATAAGCTTTCATGGGCTAAAACGAACTTCATCAGATGCATGGAGTGAAATATCTATTCTGGGAGTTGCCTTACCAAGTGGTGGGGGGGGGTCAGTGCTAACGAGGCTCATTCAAACAGGGTGGATGTAGCCTATTCCCAACAGATGACAAGAAGGGGTGAATATCAACATAGGGAAAATTACTTTTTGTAGTGACCCAGCCACTCTCAGTCTTTATTAAGGCCTAATTTAATAGTGTCAAGTTTGCAAATGAATTCCAGTTCTGCAGTTTCTTGTTGAAGTCCGTTTTTGAAGGGAGACTGAAGTGCTCTCTTACTGGTTTTTGAATGTTACATAAGAACATAAGAATGGCGGTACTGGGTCAGACCAAAGGTCTATCCAGCTCAGTATCCTGTCTACCGACAGTGGCCAATGCCAGGTGTTCCAGTGGGAGTGAACTTAACAGGTAATGATCAAGTGATCCTCTCTCCATCTCCACCCTCTGACAAACAGAGGCTAGGGACACCATTCTTTACCCATCCTGGCTAATAGCCATTAATGGACCTAACCTGCATGAATTTATCCAGTTCTCTTTTAAACCCTGTTATAGTCCTAGCCTTCACAACCCCCTCAGGCAAGGAGTTCCACAAGTTGAATATGTGCTGTGTGAAGAAGAACTTCCTTTTATTTGTTTTAAACCTGCTGCCCATTAATTTCATTTGGTGGCCTCTAGATCTTATATTACGGGAACAAGTAAATAACTTTTCCTTATTCACTTTCTCCACACCACTCATAATTTTATACACTTCTATCATATCCCCCCTTAGTTTCCTCTTTTCCAAGCTAAAAAGTCCTAGCCTCTTCAAACTCTCCTCATATGGGACCCGTTCCAAATCCCTAATCATTTTAGTTGCCCTTCTCTGAACCTTTTCTAATGCCAGTATATCTTTTTTGAGATGAGGAGACCACATCTGTATGCAGAATTCAAGACGTGGGCGTACCATGGATTTATATAAGGGCAATAAGATATTCTCAGTCTTATTCTCTATCCCCTTTTTAATGATTTCTAACATCCTGTTTGCTTTTTTGACTGCCGCTGCACAGTGCGTGGACGTCTTCAGAGAACTATCCATGATGACTCCAAGATCTTTTTCCTGATTAGTTATAGCTAAATTAGCCCCCATCATATTGTATGTATAGTTGGGGTTATTTTTCTCAATGTGCATTACTTTACATTTATCCACATTAAATTTCATTTGCCATTTTGTTGCCCAATCACTTAGTTTTGTGAGTTTTTTTGAAGTTCTTCACAATTCTTCATGTCTGATTTGTGTCCATTTATTCTTTTGCGTAGAGACTGTCCAGTTTGGCCAATGTACATGGCAGAGGGGCATTGCTGGCACATGATGGCATATATCACATTGGTAGATGTGCAGGTGAACGAGTCCCTGATGGTGTGGCTGATGTGGTTAGGTCCTATGATGGTGTCCCTTGAATAGATATGTGGACAGAGTTGGCAACGGGGTTTGTTGCAGGGATTGGTCCTGAGTTAGTGTATTTGTTGTGTGGTGTGTAGTTGCTGGTGAGTATTTGCTTCAGGTTGGGGGGCTGTCTGTAAGCGAGGACTGGCCTGTCTCCCAAGGTCTGTGAGAGTGTATTTTACTGTATTTTTCACTCCATGCATCTGGTGAAGTTGGTTTTAGCCCACGAAAGCTTAAGCCCAAATAAATTTGTTAGTCTCTAAGGTGCCACAAAGACTCCTCATTGTTTTTATCTACACTTAATGGACTTTCCTGAGGACATTTTAATTAGAATATGAGTAATGGCTTCTGCTATGACTAAGCGAAACATACATAGACATGTGACTTGCCCATGTGACTCCAAACTTCATCTTGTTACCTGTAATTTTCCACAAACTAGAAAAATGGGTTTCCCTTCACTTGGCAGAAGCTATAAAGGGCCCCGAAAACATCTCTATTTTGCCTCTTTCCTGCTCAAATCTCTAGACTATGAACTTATACTAATGGGAGCATTCTAACCAAAGGACTGAGGACTTTCCAATGATTTGGAAGCAACCAGAGACTTAACCAGCCAGTGGTTTATTCTATCACTGCTACAAGCCTGATCCAAGAACTTCGCAATTGTTGTATGCATTTGATTCCTTTAACCAATTTTAACTCACCTTTCTTTTATATATATATAAATAAACCTTTAGATATTAGATACTAATGGCTTAGCAACAGCATGATTATTGGGTAAGATCTGAGTTATATATTGACCTGGGTATGTGGCTGGTTCTTTGGGATCAAGAGAACCCTTTGATTGATGAAATTGGTTTTAAATAACCACTCATCATTAAGTCTAGTGTCTGGGTTGAATACAGCACTGGAATACCCTAGGAGGATGCAATTCTGACTTGTTAGCCAGTGTGGTGAGACAGAAGTTTACTTTTGTTGCTGGATTGGTATCTCTCATGGAAGAAAAACCACCAGTTTTGGGGTCTGTCTGCCCTTTTTCCCAAGAGCTTGTCCTGAATTTGGTATTCTCAATTGTGACCCACTGAGACATGGTGACACACTGCCCCTGTGATACCAGTGCACAGACAAGTATCACTGAGCTGTTCAGTGCATGTATGGACCTCTAATTATATTAGCAAGCAGAGCCCCCTATATTTTCCACAATTCCATGACCATGGAATTTGCCATAGAACCCAACCTTGTTACAAAATTGCACCCTAGAAACTAAGGGTTGGGGTTTTGTTTGTTTGTTTTTTAATTGTGCTTATGATCTCATGGCTACAAAAAACAACAACCCACCAAACAGAGAACAGAGCGTAAACTCATGCACTATTGTGTTCCTGCTGACAGGTCAAAATATAGACTGGAGTTATAAACTCAACTGGGTGTTGATTTGCTAGTGATGAAAAATTAAATGTCAGCAATGATAGCTACTGTACCTTACTGCTGATCCTTATAGCACTAACATCCAGCTAATATACTCATACCATAACACCTTCTAAACCTTTCCTGCTGGCAAAAGCATCAGCTGTCTGCTACCCAGCTGCCACCATCTCCTTTCCCCCTACAACTCCAAAATACAGTTTTGCATTGTCAGTACAAAGGTCTGTGGCACACTGAGCATTTAGAAGCCGAGTAAATCAAATAAATACTATATGAATAGTGCACTAATTCTGTGTTAATTTTCATGTTTAATTCAAAAAAATCCTCTATTCTTTATTTTACCTGACGCTGCTGTAGATTTTTCCAGTTCTGAGTGTCACAGAAATCTGGGGACCCTGTTGCAGAAGTTAGATCAAGTTTGCCAAAATATGCAGGGCTTCACTGTCAGTGCTGAGTGTTAGTGACAATGTTCTTCAGAAACCCAGTGCCCCCAACATTCCTGACTGTGATACTCAGGTTGCTTTTCTTTCCCTTCCCTAGCTCTGCTGCTGGAGGGAAGAGAACCATAAGCAATGCTGTGGCACTGCTCTAGGGCAGCAGTTGCTATTTTTATGTATTTTCATACAAAGTGCAACCTATACTTACAATCAGCACTTTCAGGCAATATGGTTTACCAAAACTAAATAAGAAAAGAACAAAAGAGACACCTTCATAAGAGCACAGGGGATGTATCTCCTCTGCACCTGAACTGAGAACAACATGGAAAGCTGTCTCCAGCAGAAAAACACAGTCACAGAAATTGAAAGGTGAAATACAAAGGAAACAAGAAAGAGCTGCTCACACCACAAATACTGCAGCAAGTGATGTAACTGATCTGAGCCCTGGGTTAGTGCAATTTGTGTGGCGAGGAAGTGGGGTTAGGCTTAACCCTGAGTTCAAACCCTCGGCTTACACTGCAATGTAGACATACCCTTTAAGTCTATCATTATAAGGCATGTTTTCTAAACCTTTACTTATTCTCGTGACTCTTCTCTGAACCCTCTTCCATTTAGCAGCGTACTTCTTGAATTGTGGGCACCAAAAATGGACATGGTATTCCAGCAGCAGTCACACCAGTGCCAAAGATAGAGGTAAAATAACCTCTGCTTCTATTCAAGATTCCTCCGTTTATGCATCCAAGGATTGCATTTGCTCTTTTAGCCACCGCATCACATTGCGAGCTCATGTTCAGCTGATTATCCCACTACAACACCCAAATCTTTTTCAGAGTTACTGCTTCCCAAGATAGAGTCCACCATCTTGTAAGTATGACCTACATTCTTTGGTCCTAGATGTATATATTTAGCCATATTAAAATGCATATTGTTTGTTTTTGCCCAGTTTACCAAGCGATCCATATTGCTCTGAATCAGTGACCTGACCTCTCCATTCTTTACCACTCCACCAATTTTTATGAAATCTGCAAACTTTAGTGATAGGGTTACCATATTTCAGCAAGCAAAAAAGAGGACGGGAGGAGCCCCGCCCTAGCCCCGCCCCTGCCCCTCCCACTTCCCACCCCCCCAGAACCCTCAATCCTCCCCCCGGTCCTTGTCCCCTGACTGCCCCCTCCTGGGACCCCTGCTCCTAACTGCCCTCCAGAACCCCACCCCCTACCTAAGACTCCCTGTTCCTTGTCCCCTAACTGCCCCCTCCTAAGACCCCCCCCAACTGCCCCCCCAGGACCCTACCCCCTACCTGTACCCTGACTGCCCAAAACTTTCTCCACTCCCCCCAAAAGCCCCCCCCTGAACTTCCGACCCCCCCCCGTTTCTTGACTGCCCCCTCCAGAACCTCCCTGCCCCTTCTCCTGCCCCCTGGCCCCCATACCCCGCCGCTCAGAACAGGGTGTTGGGCTCTGTGCGAGCCGGACACATGGCTGCACTCCCCAGCACAACACACAACCCGGTCCCTGGCCCTGCACAGTGCTGCCGGACCGGGACACTGGGCTGCAGGGGAGAAGGAGCTGCCGGCTCAGAATGCAGGGAGGGAGGGAGGGATGGGGGGTGGAGGAGGAGCTCCTCTACAGCTGCTCCGGAGTCCAGCCCGTGACTTTCCTGCAGCCCTCCCAGCCGCTCGCTCTGCTCTGCCGGGGAGGGGGGAAATCCCGGACATTTTGAGTGATTTACAAATTCCCCCCGGACGCTATTTTTAGCACAAAAAGGGGGACATGTCCGGGTAAATCCGGACGAATGGTAACCTTATTCAGTGATGATTTTATGTTTTCTTCCAGATCACTGAAAACAATGTTAAATAGCATAGGGTAAAGCACTGACCCCTAAAGGACAGCACTGAAAACACATCTGCTTGATGACAATTCCCCATTTACAATTACATGTTGAGACCTTACAGTTAGTCTGTTTTTAATCCATTTAATGTATGCATATTAATTTTATTTTGGTCTAGTTTTTTAATCAAGATGTCAGGTAATACCAAGTAAAAGCATGACAGAAGTCTATTATGTCAATATTATCTTTATCATACAAACTTGTAATCTCATCATAAAAAGATATCAAGTTAGTTTGACAGTTAGATAGATATGTCTATCTTCCATAAACATTTGATTTGCATTAATTACCCTCCTTTAATTCTTTATTAATTGAATCCTGTATCGGCTGCTCCATTATCTTGCCTGGGATCAATGTCAGGCTAACAGGCCTATACGTAACCAGGTCATCCCATTTACTCTTTTTAAATATTGGTACAACAACATTAGCTTTCTTCCAGTCTTCTGGATGTTGTCCTGTGCTACAATAATTATTGAAAATCAACAGTAATGGTCCAGTGAGCTTTTATGCCAGTTCTTTTTAAACTCCTGGATGCAAGTTATCTGGACCTGCTGATTTTAAAATGTCTGACTTCAGTAGCTTCTGTTTAACATCCTCCAGTGATACTAGTGGAATGGAAAGAGTGTTATCATCATCATCTGATGAGGCTATATCATCTGTTTTTCCTACAAATACAAAACAGAAATATGTATTTAATATTTCTGCCTTTTCTGCATTATTATTGATAATCCTGCCACTTCCATCTAGGAACAGACCAATACCATTATCAGGATTCTTTTTGTCCCTAATACATTTCTAAAATCTCCTCCTTATTGTCCTTAATTCTGCTGGCCATAGATTTCTCCTTGTGTCCTTTTGCTTTCCTTATCAATTTTCTACAATTCCTAATTTCTGATTTACTTTCATTACAATCAACTTCACCTCTCTTCCATTTGTTATATATATTACTTTTTTATATGTATCTTCACTTCTCCTCTAAACCAGGTCATTTTTTAAACCAGTATGACCTTCTTCCTCAATTGTGGGATTGTGGCTTTTGGGCATCCTGTAAATTGTTGTCAAATGATTCTCAATTATTATTCAAATTTTTCAGATTAAATTATTCCTCCCAGATGAGTTGGCTCATAATTGTTTTTAGCTTTGTAAAATTGGCCCTATTAAAGCACAAAATATCTATTGGTATGGACTTCATTCTGCTTGCATATTATAAATGTGATCAAGTCATGATTACTTGTACCTAAGCTACCATTAATTTTTAGTTCTGTGATCGATCAGTTACTCTTTATCTGTCTAAAAAAAGATTTCCCCAATGTTGGCTGCAACACTTTAAGTTACAAAATAGTCATCTATAATGCTCAGAAATTCTAAGAATGTTTTAGCACTGGCAGTATGAAACCTCTAGCATATGTCACTAAAATTGAAGTCCCCGTGATCATACAGCTTTTATCCTACATATTATAGATAGGTGCCTAAGGAGCTGGGCATCCTGTTCCCTAATGTGATTTGGTGGTCTGTAGCAGACACCACCTAATAATCTATCTTGTGCTTTATCTGTTAGGACATGGATTTATCAGCATTCAAGAACATTTTCTTCTAAGTTATCAGGGACTTGGAAAAGGTAATGCCATTTTAGACAGAGTGCTACTTCCCCTCCACTTTTGCCCACTCAGTCCTTCCTGAATAGGTTTTACCATTTATTTTAACATTCCAATAGTGTAAATCATGACACCAGATTTCAGTAATACCAAGTAGATAGAATATTTGCACATAAATGAGCAATTCCAATTCCATTTGTTTGTTACCCAGGCTCCTAGAAGGCAATTCAAGTATTTCTTCTCTTCGTGCCCTTTGGTTCCTTGATTAATTTCATTCCCAACATCTAAGTTTTTTGCTAACTGAGTGTTCATATCTTCCCTATTTTTACCCTTCCCATTTGCTATTAGTCTCACACCCTCCTGACTACTCTAGCCAGCCTGTTCCCGAGACTGGTTCCCCTTCTATTGAGGGGAAGCCATCCAAACAATACAGCCCCTCTCCTCATAGAAGGTGGATCAATGTTCCACAAAACCAAAACCCTCCACCCAGTGGTGTAGTCCTGACTGGGCTGTACACTACTGGAATGTCCCCACCAGTGTGACCTCACACACGTATGCAAGGACATGCTGTGCAGAGGATGCCATTTTGCTCTACAAAAATGGGATCCTCCACGTGCCGTGAACTAGCACATACAGTGTGTGCGAGGTCACAGGGAGCAGAGGATGCCATTTTGAGAGCAAAACAGTGTCCTCCATGCAGCAAAAATGTTGGAACGCTGTTCCAGGGTATTCTGGCTCCACTACACCTGTGCTTACACCATTTACCTAGCCAGCAGTTCACTTCCAAAATCTTCTGCCTTCTGTCTTCCTTCACTTATGGGACAGGAAGGATCTCAGAGAAGATCATTTGGACAGTCTTCCTCTTCAGCATGCTTCCAAATTCCCTGAAGTCATCTATTATCTGCAAAATATCCTGCAATACACTGTCTTTACTGCCAGTGTGAACCATCACCAATGGATCCTGGCTCATTGACTTCAGAAACCTATCCAATAGAGTGACGTCTCATGTTTTGGCTCTGGGAAGGCAGCACACTGGCCTGTTCCCACCTGTCCCTGGTAGAATGTTCTTTTGATTCTTCTGAGTATTGAATCTCCAGCAAGAATAATCTGTGTCCTTCCTGTATGTGGGGAAGCTTGATTTTCTTACAGGTTGGGCTGAGCTGCCATCCACATGTATGTCCCATACATTTCTCTTGTTTCCTTGGACCTGCTGGATCTTGTGCGGTATCTTCCATAGTTTCCACATTGAGGACCAGATATCGATCTGAAATTTCTAACTGTGTGGAATTCCTCTCGTCGCTGGTAGCCACAGTTTACCCATCCTCATCTTTCTCCAGCCATGTAGAATGCTGCCATGACCCCTTGCCTCGTGGTTATGAATTTTTCAATTGACTTGATCTGGTTTTTTTTTTTTTGTATTATCAGTTCCGGAAAATGTTCAAGATTTCAATGTTTTGTCTTGATTCAAATTGGGGAATTAAATTGAAATCTCAAAAACTCCTGTGGAATAAGAAAATGGTTTCTCACCCACCCATTTAAGAACATGGGGAAATATTTATTTGTTTGTTTGTACTGCTGTAGCACCTAGAGGCCCCAATTAGAGATCAAAGCCCTACTGTAGCTAGGTATTATATGCATATCTGATTAAAAAGTCCCTTCCATGAAGAACTTACAGTCTTAGCATCTGCCAAGCTACAATGGGGGATACAACAGAAAAGTAGGAAGGGGAGACAGAGAGAAAGGATAAGATAACTGTCAAATGTCAACCAGCAGTTACACAATATTAACTACCGAGGTATTGTGACAAAAAAATCCAAACAAATAAATCAGCTCCCACTCTAGCATACTATATGGGGCATTAATTTATACCACTTTTGAGGGCTACAAATGAAGTCAAACTACTTTGTCAGAGAAGAAGAAAGCTCACTTTAGAAGCCACCAAAATAAAAGTCTTTTTATCTCCGTTACTAATTGAAACACTGGTTTAGCCCTTTAGTCATCTTTAGTTACAGACTCACGCAATACAATGGAAAGCCTAATGCATTTTGAAACCTAAAAAAGTCTACGGAATTTATCTTAATTTTTCCTGTCAAAAGGCCCTATTAACATATTAATGGACATTCATGTCTTATTGCTTAGCCAGTTAGATCCTGAAATCAATCAGTCCAATAGGATGAATGCATCACACCAACAGTTCTACATTCTTGAGAACAATCAAACTAGCATACTTTAGGTCCGTGGTTTGACAATCGGCTACCAGTTCTGATATACTAGATACTCTGATATAGCATGACAGTGTAGTCCCGGAGATCAACATGCTTGAGTCCAAATGGAACAGACAAAGGGAAATTCTGGGAAAACTGGTAGAGGGGAGGTAGCTGAAATAAGTATTTCTATCTTTTTATTCACTTTATAAAAAGCACTTAACCCAGCTACTCTAGGGTGCGTGTACAAAAATTATATAAACACATACAAATCAGAGAGAAAATCTCCCAGACCCCCTATTAGACTTGCCTCCTTAGGGTCAAATTCTGCAGTATACCATGCCACCCCATAAATAAGAGTCAAATTTGAGCCTTGCTTTATAAGCCAGTCCTGACCAAACCATCATCATAACCACCCCTGTTAACAAACAAAGACCTTCTTGAGGCTTCTATAGCTTTCGATTCCCTTGCCCCCACAAGGGTCAGACAAAACAGACGAGCCTTGCACCTGTGTACAGTGAAGGAAATTATTTCCAGAATTGAGGATCCTTCATGGGTAATGCCCTGCCTCCCTTTTAAACCAGTGGGGACCTAGCTCAAGTGCCTCAACTCTTCACAACCGCAGAAGCATCTCCTTGGGATAGAGGAGCTCTCTCAGGATTTTAGCAACGGGTAACCTACAAATGGGGATGAACGGGCTGGATCAGAATAGTAGTCCACAGAAGAACAGGAAATAATAGCATTAACAACAAACTGTGCTTTGAGATCCAAAGATATTTCCTTGAATACCATCTAGAGTAAAGATGCAGTATAAATTAGCCTGATCAATAAAAAAAACTTTTCATAGAAATGAATTCAAATATAACTAAACTTTTAGAATTAGCATGTATTACAATGTGTTCCAACAACTCAACATATGGTGTGTGTTCTAATGTGAAGCAATAACCCCCAAAACTGCAGTAATCATGCTGACACCAAAATAACCCTTTTCAGAACTGAATGGGAAGGTAAAGCTATTATTCTTTTAAAAATAACTGTGTGAATTTTAGTGCTTGTGAAAGGTTTTGGCTTGACAGCCCTGGAGAACCAAGCTCTATATTTATCCACTGAACAGAAACAGCATGGGATAGCTCTCCCACACAGCCTCATCAACAAGTCTCAATCTTGACCTGAAGGAACCGCCTCTAGGTTAAGGGTGTAATTCACTTACCACTTCTATGCAGTCTTTGGTCTCTCTGCTCAGACTGCCAAATAAAGTTACCAGTTAATATCATTTCCAGTGGCAGTGTATGTGATGTATACACTGGTCAATTGGAAACTGAAGTAAGATGATTAGGAAGTTAAGTGACAGTGTTACCCACACACCTCCTGGGTGTGGTGTTCTGTCCCATTTAGGGGCAAGCGGGGGGGGGGGGAGAGATTAATGAGTTTGCTCTACAGCCTTAGCTAAGAGCCAGTTGGCTTTTAGCTCATGTAGTAGAGGCTCATGCACTAAATTCCAGAGATCCCAGGTATGATCCCGACTGGGGTCTGTCGGCATTACAACAGCACAACATTCTTTACATGTATACTACTGAGTAACCATCAGATGTTAATTTTTGCTTGTTTCACATATTAACCTGGTTCATATTTAAACAAGCAAACTAGCTTAGAAAAGCTGTACTGTATATTCCAATATCAGTCACCTAAAAAGGAAAAAGGGTATTTTGAATCTTAGAGCATCATACATTTTATTTGCCTACTAACAATTAATCATTACTGGCTTTCCCTTCCCATGTTAAAATCACAGGGACATGATGGTGAAGAGTAAATATGACTGATTACTGCAAATGCAATCAGAAAAGGAATGGATTACAGATTTTATACCCATGCAATAATTTTTAATGTGTTACAGGTAAAGAGATTGTTCGTAATCCATGCTACCCATCCCAGGGCTGGATTACTGTAACATACTTTAATTCAGACTGACTCAGAGGGTAACTGATACATTACATACGGTTCAACATGCAGCAACCCACCTGCTTTGTACCATGGATAAACCAACAATAGCACATTACACCACTGCTTTGTGCTCTACATTGCTCTCCACTGCATCTGTTCTTGTTCCTGTGCTGTTGAACACTTGCAGACTTCCATCATTTTAGACAGGTTCTCTTCTCCAGAACTGCCTTACTCCTTGACAAACAGCACTACCTTTCTACTTTTGACATATTCCCTTCTCTTCCCTCCATACCATCTCCTCTGCTATTCTCCTTTAACCCCCTCTCCACCTGCCCTAGTGACACACCCTCCCACCTCTAGATCTCCCTCACCCTAACTGTCAGCCCATCCTTTGCCCTCCTCAATGTCTCACTCACCTCTGGCTCCTTCCCTTCACAACATAGGCACAGACTGGTTTCCACTTAATCTCAAAACTGTCTCTTGACCCCATCTGTCTCTTCAGATATTGCCTTATAGAATCATAGGACTAGAAGGGACCTCGAGAGATCATCTAATCCAATTTCCTGCACTCATGGAAGGATCAAATATTATCTATACTTGACAGGTGTTGTCTAACCTGCTCTTAAAAATCTCCACTGATGGTTCATCGGGTGACACTGTTCAACAGTTACTACTTCTGTGTGTAAAGTGGCATTGTTTTAACAAATGAAATATTTAGTCCAGACAGAAGAAATATTTCTGGATCACACAGACTCCACCTAGTTGAAATTAACTCAAGTATCCCACACAGGAAGTCTGTGAACACAAACATTGCTTGCCATCATTTAATGTTCTACTTTGCAAACCACATCTGCTTGTTATTTAATATCTTATCATTAATTCATACACTAGGTATACATGATAAAACAAGTAATTATATACTGTTATCTGTCAAACATGACAGCATCGCAGGAGGCTTTCCTGACACATAAAATAAGTAGTCTGATGTCACTGCATACTGCGAATAGAAAGGGCAGTTATATATCATTAATTAGTGAATTACACCAGTCAGTGCACCTTACTGCAACAACAGTTAATGCTCTTTAGTGACAGTGTGTTAGGGCAGAAAATTTAAATTAAAAATTGAGTACATGGTAATTTTTTTAACTTGTGATAGTATTTCTTGGAACTTCCTAATTATGAGCTACAGAAACAATGATAAATACAGGCAAATAAGCAAGGGTTAAAAAAATGAGGAACAGAAAAGAGGACAGAGGATTTTATATATAAAATATACCAGATTCTACCTAGGCAAATATAATAAATATTAATTATGCTTCATCTGTTCCAGCACTCCTTGTCTGTATATTGTGTACATAATCTAGTACTACTTCAATGGATCTCTGATCTGGAATAGGACCCATATATGGGAGCAGGGCCGGCTCCAGGCACCAGCTTCTCAAGCAGGTGCTTGGGGCGGCCGCTCCGGAGAGGGGCAGCACATCCAGGTATTCGGCGGCAATTCGGCGGACGGTCCCTCACTCCGCCTGGGAGTGAAGGACCTCCCGCCGAATTGCCGCCGCAGATCGCGATCACGACTTTTTTTTTGTTTTGTTTTGGCTGCTTGGGGAAGCCAAAACGCTGGAGCCGGCCCTGTATGGGAGTCAGTTTGCATCAATTGTCCATTAGATTGGGCAGGGCTTTGTTTTACTGTACAACTAAAGTACCCAGCATACTTTTGGAAGCTAAAAAATTTAATATTACTGCCTATTCTACAGGTATTGCTGATGCTATCTCAGATCAGTCCAAATTATATCCAGTCTCCAAAACAATGCCACTCTTATGGTAAAGAATGATATAATATAGACGTCTATATAGCTATCACTATATTTACATGTTTTATGTAGGGATCTTAATTTTGACTTCCCTTTGGTTTAACATCTGGCATTTGTGTCATTTTTTCAGTTCTTGGTGACCCAGCCATTGCATAGCAATGATTTTAGAACTATTGTAATACACTGGGATTTTCAAAGAAGCCTAAGGGAGTTGGGCATGCTACTTCTATTGAATCTCAACATCATGCAGGCACCCAAATCCCTTAGGCACCTTTGAAAACCCCAGTCCCATAGTTGATAACTGGGAACAAACCGAGGTTTGTTCATGTTCAATTATTATTATGTTTTAGGTTTAGGTAGTTTATATGGGAAATAAGATCTTCATTTAGAGCCTTCATAGAGCCTACAAAAGTCTTTGTTTCTCCAATAAGGGGAAGCTCTTCCATTTAAGGCATTAGCATGCCTCATTAATGGCAGCGGCTTGAGAGTTTGAAAGTTTCCAGTGGGCTCCATTCATACAAATAGCCACATTTTTTTCATCCTAATCATAACTGCAATGTCAGCCAAGGCTGGAGAGAGATGAGAGAGGTCAGTCTGAAAATCCTTCATGCAAAATCAAACACCATAGGTATGATTCTGCAACTCACACCCACTCAAATTGGCCTGTCAATGAGACTATTCATTTGGACTTCAAGTGAGCAGAGCTTTTAGGTACATACTTAACTTTGAGTCAATGAAACAACTCACATGCTTATAGTTAGGAACATGCTGTAGTGCCTTGCCGGACTTCAGCCTCAGGGATGAACAGTATTAGTCCTAGCCTTTGTAAGGCACATTGCCATATTAGGATTAGCCCACTAATTCCCAGTATCATAACAGTGAAAATAAACTGCATTTATTTCCTTTGTTCAGAAAAATAAATGCAGTTTCCTTTCTTTATGTTTAATTACTTTTTAATATAGATTTTAAAATCATGTTCTGCCCTCCTGGAAAGAAAGCTTTTCAGCTAGATTAATTTTCCAGCCCAACCTGACAAGGTAATCACTCAAACGCTGCCAGTTAATAGAGATGGAAATCTCAATTCCTTAGTTACAAGTAATTTCAATGCAGCATCCCCCTACAAAATGGAATTTATGTAACCAATCCTCCCGGGTGCAACTGCAGACTGACAATCTTTATAATTTCAGAGCTTCTAGTAGGACTGAGTTCTACCTATCCTTCCTGTGGAGTATGATACTTAATGTCAATAGAACTACGCAAGCACCACAATCTTCAATAATGACTTGCAGTATTTAACATATTTAGATAGCTGACTCTTTTAGGCTATTCAAATGTCTCCATTTGATTTTAATGGAAACATTTTATCACAGAGTTAAAAAAAATAGAGCCTGCTTTTTTCCAATCAGTTGCTAGTCTAATACAGCAGTTCTCAAACTTTAGCAACCCGAGGACCCCCATTTTGAATTAAATTTTTTTGAAGACCCCCCAAGAGGGCTTCTAATTTTCCCCGAGGGTGCTCAATCCCCACCCAGCTCTAGGCCCCGCTCCCACTCTACCTCTTCCTCCAAGAGCCCTGCCTCTTCCCGCTCTACCCCACCCCTCCTCTTCCTGCCCCCACCCCCAAGCGTGCCACATCCCCACTTCTCCTGCTCTCTCCCAGCACCTCCTGCACGCCGCTGAACAGCAGCATGCAGGAAGCACTGGGAGGGACGGGGAGGAGTTGATCAGCAGGGCCGGTGGCCCTGGACATGACTTGCAGACCCCCTGGAGTATGCTTGTGGACCCCCAGGGGTCCGTGAATCCCAGTTTGAGAACCGCTGGTCTAATATACAGAAAGATCTGAAATTCAACCTGACAGTTTTTTGCTGTTGAATGATGCAGTCCTGTATACCCCCTACTGATCCAAGCACAGAGTTCGCTAGCGCTGGTCAGAATTTTCTGTATTGACATTTTACAATTAAATCTTTTATCCAAAAAGAAAAAAAGAGGAAAAAAATTGATGAAATTTTTGCCAAAATTTCCCTTTCTGCTACTCTACCAGTCTTGGGCTTTCTGCAGGAATCTGCAATTTCATACAGCTTGGAACACATGCTAAAATTATTTACTCTGACTCTTCTCGGTCTATAATACTGCAGTTCTCTATACAGAGTGTTTTTGTATACTTTGTATTGATTGCATGTTGAGGCACATATAAATGTTACAGATATTCTATGACAATCAGATTTCTTCTGTCTTCTGCAGAATTCCCCTTGTCATGCCACAATCCTTAAAAACTTGTTCCTATAACTAATTAGCATTCCAGAAATAATTAGTGTTAATTACTATCTTTCACAAAATTTAATTTCTCTTTTATTTGGCTTGTCAGTAGTTAAGAAATCTGATTAATAGCATTAGATTATACAAAGTTAAAATGAGGAAATGTGTTTTTTACAACATGCTTGTATTTTACACCTTATATCCAGAACAGAAATGAGATGTAGTAACTGTTGCTTAAACTTTAAGCCAGAATGAAAATGTAGAACACTAAAATGTGAGAATACTGAAGATGGTGGGAAAGTGGAAGACCTGATTGAGCATTCCGAGAAACAGCAGATAATAGTTTTGTTCAATGCACTATGTGAAATTATTTGGCTGTCTCACTTTCGTTCTAGCTCCCATTAACAGCACACATTCACAAACCCACATTACAAAATCATTGCTACAGCTGGCAATAATTGGCACCTTTCTTGGCATTCTCACCAGATAGAAAGAAGATTTGAAGATTTCAAAGGACTTAGATATTGAACCACAACACTCCTAAGGCCTGTCTACACTGGAAAATTTCTCCATCCGTATCAATGTGTGTCAGCAACAGTTGCATTTGAACCAGTGCCAAACATGGTTTAGTTGTACTATAGACAATGGCAATCACTGTTCAGACTCCTTTCAGAAACTGAGGTTGAAACCTGGACAGACTTAGGGTATGTCTACACTTACCGGGGATTGACACTGTGGCAATTGATCCACCGGAGGTCGATTTAGCGGGTCTAGTGATCGCTCTTCCATCAACTCCGGTACTCCACCGGAATGAGAAGTATAAGGTAAGTCGACGGGAGAGTTTCTCACATCAACCCAGCACGGTGTATACACCACAATAAGTCAACCTAAGCTACGTCGACTCCAACTATGTTATTCACGTAGCTGGAGTTGCGTAACTTAGGTCAACTTAACCCCATAGTGTAGACCTGCCCTTACACAGGAGCATCTAAGATCAGAAAATGTCCCTTGTTATCTGGAATCAGGAGACTTTGTTTTCATTTACGCCTATGTATTAACATTAAAATGGCCCAAAACTTGGCTAATACAGAGTTCAGGTTGCCCAGTGGTGCCTTGTGCCCTTCCAGCATGTGAACAACAACTAAATTTAAACCCCTGAAAACCAGGAAATACAAAGTTAAGGTTTATAACACCCCAGAAACATAACCTTATCTCCGCTTCCTCCCCCACCCTGCCCCATCCCTAGCAATAGCCACTGGGAATTGTTAATAAGCTATGCAATAATCTGGAGTCAATGTGGTCATTTTTTGAAAGGGGGGACCAATATTGGGGGCACAGATATGGGGTGTTTTGAGGGACAGAAATAAAGCCTTCCAACATCCCTCAATTCACATCTCTAAGCCCCTTCCTTTCCATCCCACTCTTCCCAGCACTGTTCCAACACCCTCCCACATTTCCAATCACTGTTCCAACCCCTTATATTTCCTCCAACTGCTCTGAAACCATTCCAACTTCTCTGACATTCCACCTGTCTCACCTATTGCTCTGACCACCCCCACAGCCACCTGCTGGTCTGAGGCCCCATGCCAGCTCCACAGTCCTCCTTGCCATTCCATGTCCTTGGTAAGCCTGGAGGGGCCATGAGGAGGTGGGCTCTGAGGAGAACATGTGCCAGCTGGAGGCCAGAAGGAACGGGAGAGTGGAAATGTAGAATCCCTTTTCCAAATCTGGGCCTAATATGTGAGGACAGGGCTTTACATATCCATCTTCAGCACAGGAGGCTCAGAGAGCTGTGAAATGGCCCATTCATCTCAATGAGATATTCACAGTTGAATGACAACACCCCTTGGAGATGAATGCAGTCTGAAACAATAGCTCTGAGAGGAGTGAACTGCTCCATTCATCTCACTGGTTTGTTCTCATTCCCATTTAGTATCCACCTCACACAAAGGGGGGCAAGGAGAGGGGATCAGACCACCCAGAGAGACAGCCCCACCCCGCAAGGTCCGAGCTTACAACAAGGGAGTGAAGCGTCAAGGGAGGGGATCAAAACCCACATAGAGAGGCAGAGCCCCACCCACCCCAGCTCACACATTGTAGCGGTCCCTGCTTTCTCATTCTCTCCCTCCCCTCTTTGTGTGAGGCACATCCCCTTCCAGCCTGCAGATGTTGCCCTGAGAGATGAGGCTACGAATGGGAGGCATCACTCCCTATCACCTGGCCTGGCATGACAACGGGAACAGGGGAGTGGGTGGCTTCAAACATGAGGGGAGAATGTGGGGCTGACAGACCCTCCCATCCCTAATTCCCCTCACTGCCCCTGGCACAAACACACAAGTACTCCCACCTGGCCTCCCAACCCTTCCCTTCCTTGCTCCTAATCCAGACCTCAGTATTATTTTCACAATACATTTTAATTTCTAAAAGATTAAAAACATTAATAAAAGATGAAGTTGTATATATTCTTTAACAAAACTAAATTCCTTGCATCATTTCTTAATCACAATAACAAAAAAATCCTCTTTCTGAAAGTGAAGGACTAGACTCAGATGCTGACAAACCACTGAGCAATCCCTCCCTCAAGGCCATGGAGAGAGTAGCAGGACTTGCTCTTGCATGACTTAAAGCTCTACTCAAGACAATAGGTCACAAAATGCTGTTAAACAGAGGTCTCTGTGAAATAGAATTGTACTCTAATCCTGCAGATTCTTATGCACATTATTAATTTTACATGTGAATAGTACCACTAAAGTCAATGGGACTACTCATTAAAATAAAATTATATGCATTATTGTTTGCAAAGTTGGGCCAAAAGAATCAACCCCAAAGTCCTTACAACCTGAGGGCCATAATCCTACATGAACTTATGTGACTGGTCCCACTGAAAGTTAAGTGTTTTGTAAGTGTTTGCAGAATCAGGGCCTTCATGAGAAAGGCACAGATGGACGGCAGGAGAGAGGAAGGCAACATGAAAGCAGAGTGATATTTGGCACATATCTTGCTACAGCTGCGATGTTTTTATTAGAATTTTATGAGCATGTTAAAATTTGAACTATAGAAACTGCCTCTATCTGGTAAGTGGGGCATTGGTTTTAAATCAGTGGGACTGTTAAAATAGTAAGTTTTTACACAATGTGAGTAAAGGTATTAGAATCTGGTCAGTACTGTTTACTTACTATATTGCGGGGGAGGAAGGAGCTAATGGCAAAATAAAGTCCCCACCAAAAGCTACATTAAAATGTGTACCAACTAAAAGCTATTCTAATGTGTGACTTTTAGGTTATCGGAATATCTGATTAATGAAAAGAGAACAGATTTTGCAGTGGAAGTATTGCTTCAAATTCAAGAATTTAGCCATATTAACTTATAACTGAGACTGATCGGGGATTTTTAAAAAATTCTTAATTTGAGAGATAATTATTTTAGCTGATTAATATTCTGCAAATTAAATTTGCTGCATTTAATGGGCCCATCACTTTGAAAACTTGTGAATTAATACATTCTTCATGGAGTAATACACTATACTTTATACAGCTGAGAATCTTCACAATGGGTTACCTTCACAGTAGGCATTGTCCTCTCGAAGGGCTCTGAAACCATCTCGGCAGCTACACACAGCCCTGTCCTCTAGGTTTCTGCAGACAGAATGCTCCATGCAGTTATGTCCTTCAGAACAAAAGTTATGGCCTGTATGAAAACGAAAGTGATTGTTAAAAATAGGCTTGAAAGGATTCGATTTGTACCAGTGTCAGTAAACATCGATTTCACCAAACTGATGAAAAAATATTTCCATCCAAAATCATCAAAATTTACAGGCAGGCAAAGTAAGAAAAATGCAGCTTGAGAACTTATTAGAGTCCTACCTTAATGTGTATAAAATGGGAGACAGTGGAGCTGGAGCAGAGCTCCACTTAGCTAGCTCCACTTACGTTTTTTAATCTAGATGTCTGTCATTAAATATTTATTGTCACACAAACATCCACCACCACCCCCATAATTTCACACAACTGTTAACATTTAAAACAAAGAACTAACTAAATGCTTAAAAATAAACATCTACATCATCCGTCAAAATTATATATAAAAAAATATATAATTTTCAAGCCTAGTTAAAAAGAATCCAAAGATAAAACATTTTCTCTGTTGAATATATTCCAGTCTTTTCTCAGTTAGGCTACAGAATCCTACTCAGGAAACTATTTTTCTTAGGAGACACACAATTTACCTTGATATTAGGCATGCAGCATCTCAGGGAAATAGTGTAGGGTACAGAGCTTGTCATCTCTTGGCCTTAAGTTCAACTCCAGGTCAGTCATGAAAATAAGCTATTATCATCTGATGTCTGTTAGGTAGCATATTTAAATCCCTTTACCTTCTTTTTGTCAATGGTTATTTTTACAGGAACTTCAACTTTTTTCTTCATTTTTCTTATTAAAGTTGGAATTTATAGAAGATGCTCAGTAACTCAGCAGCCCATTTACTAATGGGATTGCTTTCCTACAAGCACTTATTGTTCCCCAGGTATATTTGTAAAACCCATTCATATTCCCTGAAAGCTTTGGCTAACATTAACTTATTTTGCTTTTTTTGTTGCCCTTATCTTTTCCCTTCAAGCCTTAACTGACTGAATAGTCTTGTATAAGTGCTACCTCTTGATATTTCAATGACGTTTCCTTTTTAATCTTATTGTTAGCAGCTCCTCTTGAAGTCACACTGGGTCCTCGTTTCTTGCATTCCTCTTTTTAAGAGAGATTTTTTAAATGTATTTTTAATAAGAGCTTCTAGCTTTCTCCCAAATAGCGGATTTTAAATGAGTCTTCCCATTCACTCAGTAGATTTCTTAATTCCCCAAATCTGATTTCCTGAAATCCAACACCACTGTATTGCTATACTTGGCGACTCTGTTCTTTACTGTGATGAATTCAAACAGGTTATGGGTGATTTTAAGCTTCCATATAATTTTCACACAGTATATCAATATTTTGTACAGTTGGGCTGCACTACCTTTTCTCCTTTTGATTAGTGTTGTCAAGAGATTAAAAAAAATAATCATAATTAATCGCACTGTTAAAGAATAATAGAATACCACTTATTTAAATATTCTGGATGTTTTCTACATTTTCAAATATATTGATTTCAATTACCACAGAGAATACAAAGTAGACAGTGCGCACTTTATATTATTATTTTTATTACAAATATTTGCACTGTAAAAAATAAAAGAAATAGTATTTTTCAATTCACCTAATAAAAATAATGTAGTGAAATCTCTTTATCATGAAAGTTGAACTTACAAATGTAGAATTATGTACAAAAAATAACTGCATTCAAAAACAAAACAATGTAAAATTTTAGAGCCTACAAGTCCACTCAGCCCTACTTCTTGTTTAGCCAATCGCTCAGACAAACAAGTTTGTTTACATTTGCAGGAGATAATGCTGCCTGCTTCTTGTTTACAATGTCACTGAAAATGACAACAGGTGGTTGCAGGGAACTGTTGTAGCCAGCGCCGCAAGATATTTACATGCCAGATGTGCTAAAGATTCATATGTCCCTTCATGCTTCAATCACCATTCCAGAGGACATGCGTCCATGCTGATGACGGGGTCTGCTCACTAACAATCCAAAGCAGTGCAGACTGATGCATGTTCATTTTCATCATCTGAGTCAAATGCCACCAGCAAAAGATTAATTTCTGTAGTTTCTGCATCAGAGTGTTGCTCTTTTAAGACTTCTGAAAGCAAGCCTCACACCTCATCCCTCTCAGATTTTGGAAGGCACTTCAGATTCTTAAACCTTGGGTCAAGTGCTGTAGCTATCTTTAGAAATCTCACATTGGTACCTTCTTTGCGTTTTGTCAAATCTGCAGTAAAAGTGTTCTTAAAATTAACAACATGTGCTGGGTCATGATCTGAGATTGCTATAACATGAAATATAGGGCAGAAGGTGGGTAGGCAGATCAGAAGACATACAATTCTCCCCCAAGGAGATCAACCACTAGTGTAATTAACACATTTTTTTTAAAATGAGCATCAGCAGCATGGAAGCATGTCCTCTGGAATGGTGGCCGAAGCATGAAGGGGCATACGAACGTTTAGCATATCTGGCACGTAAATACCTTGCAATGCCGGCTACAAAAGTCCCATGCAAACGCCTGTTCTCACTTTCAGGTGACATTGTAAATAAGAAGGGGTCAGAATTATGCAAACAAATATAAATGTAAATGTAAACAAACTTGTTTGTCTTAACGATTGGCTGAATAAGAAGTAGGACTGAGTGGACTTGTAGGCTCTAAAGTTTTACATTGTTTCATTTTTGAGTGCAGTCATGTAACCAAAAAACAAAACAAAAAAAATCTACATTTGTAAGCTGCACTTTCATGATAAAGAGGTTGCACTTCAGTATTTGTATGAAGTGAATTGAAAAATAGTATTTTTTTGTTTATCATTTTTACAGTGCAAATATTTGTAATAAAAAATATGCGAGCACTGTACACTTTGTAGTCCGTGTTGTAATTGAAATCAATATATTTGAAAATGTACAAAAACATCCAAAATATTTAATACATTTCAATTGGTATTCTATTGTTTAAATTAGTGATTAAAAGTGTGATTAATCGCGATTAATTTTTTTGAGTTAATCACATGAGTTAACTGCGATTAATCGACAGCCCTACTTTTTATTATTATTTTCAGTGATTTAATTGCTCTAGACTTGTTAAAAAAATCAGTATTAGGATTAGCCAAACAGTAATCTTTCACTAGTCTTTTTTCAGTTCCTGCTTCCTTGCACAAGGCTCCTATAGTACAATGCACAGAACTGATCAGGGTTCAGGAGGGACCTAGCCTGGTGTGACAGGAACGGCTGAGTAGTGCAAGCTGGGGTGAGGCTGCCACCAGGAGAAAGCCAAACCTGTCAATATATAGCAAAGACCTATATTCATGCTCAATAAAGATCTCTCTCCCTACAACTCCACTTGCCTGCTGCATCATTTCTTGTTAATGAAACATCCCCCATCTTCTACAACTTTTCAGTAATGTTTATGTTTGCATTTAAAATAGAAAAAAATTAGAATCTGCTTGGAGGGCATAGTCAGAGGTGTAGAGGTCACTGCTGTTTTGGCCTGGGGGGACGGGGGTGTCTCTGCATGCATGAGCCCAGTCTGAAGGCGTAAGAGCCAGGCAGACCAGAATCGGAGGAGAAAAAAATCCACAGTATAGGCAGAGAGAACTTTGAACTGCTGATATGATAATGATACTAACTTCATGTCTCTACCATGGTAACTGAGGCACACTTTTTTTAAAGGACTACAATAATACCCTCCACGGCATGGTTTGTTGCAGTAGTGTACATGTATTTCACAACTTCCCGTTTATTTTTGTTTTTTTAAACTACCACACTGCTATTATGTGAAACAGGAAATTCAGGAGCAAAAATTCCTACATTTTAAACAACATTAAGGGCCATTCATTGCTCTCAGCACATCTCACAGCTCCCACTGATACTGATGGAGTGCTGTGCACATCAAGACCCTATAGCTGACAAACGGCAGAGGCCACCCTTTGTCCTATTTTTTTTCTTCCTCACAGAAGTCTGAAATAAGGACAAAGTGTCAGCCTTTAGTTTTGGATTTCCTGGCTTTTATCAGTTTGTATCAGAACCTTAGCATTACAGAATAGTAAGTGTACAATTTTCCACTGATCAATAGATCTCCACAAACTACAAACCAATATAGGAGAATATGTGCTGCAGATTAATACTGTATCAAAGTATGATTTTAAGAATAAGATCCATAGCTCATGAGAGACAAGGCTAGGATGATCCATTCAGGATTTAAACTGTTCAGAAACAAGCACTAAATCCATCATCTATTAGATTTATTGAGCTTGTATCCAGGCTCAATGAGTGCAGATTTTTTTTTTTTTTTTTTTTTTAAGATTTACTGTAAATTTTTACCAGGAAAAAAAATCCCTTTTTACTGTGATTAGACCTCAAGACCTTAGCACACTTCTGTTAAGTTCTGTTCTTCCATTTTAGTCTTATCTCTCTTCAGGATGTCATTAATCATATTGTTTCTGTCTGTGTAGCATGTACGACTTGCATGTCTCCAGTATTCCCCAAATCAATATATATCTAAGCCAAGCCAAAGAGTGTGATGGCTTGTTTCCTGCTAGAACTCAGTTGATCACAGTTTAGCTATTGGAGAAATAGGAACAGACTTTCTGCTTTGAAGATGCAACTGCTCACAGCTGGGAGGGAACCAATATTACCCAGTATTATAACAGTACAGCACAGAGCCCTGGGCAGTTCCTTACATCTCTATCCTTGCACTGAAAGTCCAGGCACATTCCATCTGTTTGGCCTATGTGTAAAAATTTAAGAAGTGCAGTACAATATACTTCCAAAGCTTTTGATTCTATATTCAGAAGGCAATCTAAAAGTGCTAAGAGGGGGAAATGATACAAATTTACTCTAATTTTCTATAGATCTGCAAAGCACATGTCCACTGCAGAAGGGCCTTTAGGGATGTGTGTGTGCGCGCGCATGCATAAATGAAGCACTTTAAAATGGTGACATCAATTATGTATAATCCCTTAGGATTTCTCTTTTGTATGAAATACAAGAATGCTGCCAGCCCCATTCAACAAAATTTACATTATTACACTTCATTCAAACAAGTTTTCAGACTCCTTGATGTGTACATTATCTATTCAGTTTTACAGTATCTCCAATAATGAAAAAGATGTTTTTTCCAAAACTATAAAAAATTAATAAAATGATACTGCACATTACATTGAGCACAGGCAGATCCTGCTATTTTCTTACCTTTACAAACTTTGCAGCAACTGTGAGACAAGGAGATTTGTTGAGAATCTGGGCAGTTCAAGGTTGGGCAATCCGATTTTGTAGTGCGCTGCATTTTGTGGTCCTATTAAATTAAGGTAATTATTCAATACTGGAGATAATAAATGCAGCTGAATAATGCCTTTATTTTATTTATGCATTTAGATTTATAACAGACAGACAGCAAAAGGTGCCTATCTCAAACTCCAGGTAACTTTGACAATTTGAAATCACAACTAAACTTAACAAAACCAGCAGACACCTCCACTATATAGCAGAAACCACACCTATTTAGTAAATGAAAAATAAGGAAACATTCCTCATCCTTCCCCAAAATTATCCTCACGCAGCTTCCCTGTCCTCATAAGCTTCTCCAGAAATCATGCCTATAAGGTCAACAAATTAGTTCTCTTACAGACTGCAGGGGATCAAAGCCAGGGGGACTGCACAAATAATGCCATGCTAGCAGCTTCCTTTCTTTTACCTTAAGGGATCTCTAGCCTGAGTACCCTGTCTGATCTCAACTGTGGCCTATGGCCCAAGGGAGAGGCAGTGGTATCTCATGAGGAGAGTGTTTCTTGAATAGACTGGTGCCAGGCCATTTAGCACTTCAGAGGTCAAAACCAGTACATTAAATCCCGCCTGTATATCCACAGGCAGCCAGTGGAGATCAGACAGAATAAATGTAATATGCTCATGGGTAAGATACCCGGTTTAACAAGCAAGCTGCTATATTGTGCTCCAGCTTTAATTTCCAAATGGCCCCAAGTAAAGTGCATTGCAATGATGTAGTCTGGGAGACACAAAGGCACAAATCACAGCAGCACAACACCTTCCTGAAAAGCATTCAGAATTTTTCTTAGAATATAAAGCTCTGTGTGTGGATAGTGCCTAATGCATTGCATATACTACTGTTATATAGTTGGTGTTTCATTTAACATTATTTTCCTAGGACAAAAATGAGGATGAGAAAATAACTCATCAGAAACCACTGCTCAGTCTTCACTGACTGATCTTCCCAGACTCCATGGCACATAACCAAAATGAAACCCGAACCTGTAACAAACTAAACTAGACCTTGAATGATACTGTATGTCACACAAAACACCCCAAAACTACCTAAAAGTGTGCGTGCTGAGCATTGGCCTTTATAACAATGTGGTCTATCGCTAAATGTGACTGAAATGTTGCAGAGCTTCTTTGTTTTTTCAGATTTGAATGGGAAAATGTGCCTGACTGCAGCAACCAAGAAAAAAAAAGGGATTTTCCATGTTTATGCACTACAAAATCCAGAAGAATAAATTCCCTAAACTGCCCTGATAACATCAACACTGGCCTGCAAGCAAAAAATCAGTACCTATGCCATCACTCTCAAGTCTCTCTTGAGCAGATGTCTTTAACTAGATTCTATTATGTGTAGAAATATGTAGGTAATAAAATAGCATCTGCCTATAGGTCCCCATTTTATCTACACATCTGACAGTATGTAGATTTGTTGCTCTGAAATGTCATTCCTAGTGTTGCTTTCTTGGCAGCAATAAGTATTTCAGTGCTTGAGATTCAGAATGTTTATCACCAAAGTTGCCATACAACGTTTCTAAGAGCACAGTGAGAGACAAGTAAGGTGGCCAAATATGTACCCACTACCAATGGCAGGTAGAGTCAAGCCAGGTGTGCTGCCTCACTGTTCGCTAATAGGACCTCATAATTTCTAACTGCAATAAATAAAAGGCAGCACCATGCAGACTTTGATGATTGTTATTCATATACACATTGATCACCAATAAGGATTGTGTTAAAAATAGCAATTCACAGTCCTTAAAACTGTAGGGCAGATTAAGCTATATTTCCAGAATTACTTCAGACCTTATTTCTCTAGCGGCTGGTTTTGCACCTCCCCCAGCCCCTTGATTTCAATATGACTAGTAGTGAGATACTCACAAATGACTGTCCATCAGCATGTATCCCTTCATCTATAGACCTAATTTCTAAAATAGATTTATTGACAAATTATAATCACCAGTTCATAAAACTATAGTAAAGTGGCACAGAAAGCAACTCTGGCACAATATCCTGCTGGAGGAGGTGACAGTGAGGTCCAAGGACAGATGCACGCTTTCCAATAGAGGGAAAAAGGGTCTGGTAGATTCAGGGGAAGCACCAGCCACGGCAGTGAGGCTGAAGTATTATCTGCCACATTTACCTGACATCCACAGCTTTAAGGAGCTGGAGCTGAAAGAGCCTTTGCTCCCATTCTCTTGGACAGCAGTTTCTTCCAACTCAGACCTTGTGGAATGTATATTCTCTTGCATATGGCAGTTGGACTCTGAGACAACATTACAGCCAGAGGTGAAAGTAAGCTGGTACACCCCAGTACGGCATACCGGCCAGAGCCCCGCCGCCGCTCCAGCAGGCTACAGCGGCTATTTAAAGGGCCCGGGGCGGTAGCGGCAGCCGAGCCCTGGGCCCTTTAAACTGCTGCCGGAGCCCCCGGCAGCAGGAGAGGGTACTTACCGGTACAGGATGGGCCAGGGCTGGCTCTGACCACCCCCCAACCCCGCCCCTTCTGCCCGAGACCCCGCCCCTTCCGGGGGTCAGACCTGGCCCCAACCCAACCCCATACCGTAAGTCCCTATTTCTACTTTCACCCCTGCAATAAGCAGACAGGTCTTGCCTCTCTTTCCCCCACTAGAAAAGCGCACACAATTCTTCAGCTCCACCCTGAAGCATGCATTTCTCTAGCCGATAGCAAGCTCCACACCTAGGGAAGCACAGCAGCATTCCACCTTGGTATCTCTTCGTGCACTTTCCACCTGTAGACGCACACTGTAGCATTTTGCCCTTAAATTGCATTTCTGCTCTCAAAAGCGACTGAGTTAAAATGATATTGTAAGGCTCACTGTTTAGTGTATCTGACTCAATATCCAATACGCTCCATTTACAAGTAGGATGATAGATTACCAAACTGCCAACCCTCTAAACACAACCTGAGATTTGACAGTCAAGTGGCATTCTTTCCTTCTCATACATCATTGCAGGCAAGAAATATCCTGTGGGCCAAATTCTGTTCTCATTTACATTTGTGTAACCCCCTGGTAGCTGAGCACATAATCTGGAGAAAATAGGGCTGCACTGATACAAAAGAGAGCATAATGTGGCTTGCAGGATATTTAATACTGATGATAGTGTATAAGAAATAAAAAAAGAACCCAGCTCAACTGTGAGATCCCAGGTTGAATTTTCAGGGTTGGCAATTAGAAAAAATATTGATTTGTAAAATTTGATGTGGAAATCAGCTGGACAAAGTAAGCATGGAAACCCCTTGATGCCCTTTTAAAAGTCACTTTTCAGAGTAGATACATACACGTTTTTATTCATCAGGACCTTATAAGACATTTTAAACAGATTTATTGAAAGAAAAGGGTCCCATCAATGGTGTTCTTACCTTGCACTCAAAAAGAACACAGTCCCCTGAATTTGAATACACAGTTTCTCTCTGTCCTTCGAAGTAGGTTCTGCCTTCAAATATGCACACCGCTATAGGATAAAACAGAACAACAATTTGAAAAAAGAAGAAAGTTTTCAGTAATCTGGCTATAAAATTGGCTTATTTTCTTAAAGCTAAGTATATTTCAAAATTAAGTGATCAATTCAACTACAAATATATTCCATTCCAGGACACAGGAGTTTGGACAGGAGCAAAAAAGAACAGAAAAGGAGAGCCAAGAGAAGAGAAGGCCTCAAAAGCTAAGGAAGGAGAAGGTGTCAGGGAAAAACAGAGCATGGGAAGCTTGCGAGAAAACAGAGGACAAAATAGAGGCTGCAAGTCTTGGCTAGGAACAAATCACTGATGACCATAGTAAGAGCAGTTTCAGCCAAGTGCAGAAGGTGGAAACCAGGCTAGAGGGGATTTAGTGGAAGGTAAGTCAAGGTAGACAGTCTGAAGTGCCCATCTGAAGAGCTTACAGGTGAAAAAGAGAAGGATGATAGGATAGTTGGATGGAAAGTCTAATTAAATACAAGTCTACCCATCTTACATATTTATGTATGAAGGAGGCAAGATCAGCATCATGAATGCCTTATTAAGTGCTAGTATCACAGGACACAGGATGTGAATGAACAAAGTGCTCCTTGTGATCCCAGTGATTGTGCTAGTATCCCAGTGGTGTTCCATATATTCATGTGGTATGTCTGCTAGTGTCCTGGGAACAGCCTGATTCAAACCTTTTTAATTATTGATTTATTTTTTAAAAATAACCAGGGCATATTAGAATAAGATGTTAGAGAGCCATTTAGGGGCCTGATCCAAAGTCCACTGAAATCAATAGAAAGTTTCCCATTAGCTTCAGTGGGTTCTGAATTAGGCCTTAAAACATCTAATCCATCTCTTTGACAATGCAGAATTGTTACATACAGAATATTTTACAATGCTTTGTCCAGTCCTCTTTAAATGATTTGCTTGAGGGTGCTTCCAGCATTTGTTAGTGGAATAATCTCCCCTATCTAATAGATTTTACTGTGAGGTAGTTGCCTTGCTTTTCATCTTAAATGTTCCTTTTCTTAATGCCATCCCAACCCACAAATATTTAGATTCCTTACAACCCCAAATAATTTCTCTCCATCTGTGGTGTATGTTTCATGCAAATACTTAAACAGTTTAAAAATAAAACAAAACACCATATGGCCCACTTCTACACAAAGGTGTTCTCTAAGAACAATCCTTCAAAGGCGACTCAGAAACAAGCACACACATTGTACCAGCCCATTAAACAGGTCTAGAGTTTGCACTAGATTGCATTTTGCGTGCTATATAATCTAAATTATAATTATTTTATTTTTACATATTATATACTTATCCCCAAGACCATATTATAGGGCCTGCTCCAGGCCTTCCAAAGTCAGAGGGTGAAATCCTGGCCCCACTGATGTCAATAGCAAAACTCCCATTGGCTTCAGTAGGGCCAGCATTTCATCCCACAGGATTTTGACTATTCCAATAGAAACAGAATTGAGCTCACAACATCCAGATGTAAGTCTCCTCACTTTTGTGCTATTAAAATCTCAAGCCTGATGTTGGATTAGCATATATTTATAAGAAATTTCATAGCTGTTTTACTGATCCATCTAACACATGAATATGTGAAGTATACTAAAGAAAGGGTGACTGCCCTTGGTATGTATAAGTACATTAATGTTAATTAGAAAATTATTAAAATAATGTCATTGTAAAGGCTTTCTAAATTTTTTATTTACAGATGAATGCACTTCATCACGGAAGACTGAAAATTGAAATCTCATCATTTAAACTTCTTTTGTTGCATTACAAACTTAAAATAACTGATTTTTATGTACTTTCTTTTCTGTTGAAATACAGCAGTTAGAAATGTCAAAGAACTAATTAGAAATACATAAGAAGTTTCCAAAGAAGTGTCATAGGATTCATTTTTAAAAATATGTAATATCTGTTAAAATCGGCTGAAGGCTGTTTAATGTATGTATCCATTTGTATTGATTATAAATTTTTAATTTAAGTTTCACACTAAGAAATATGATCTTCAGTGTTAATTAAAGATAATATGGAATTGAAAATTAACCACATCAATTTCTAACATTTTCTTTTGTGTTAATAATAGCCAAGGGAATATTTATTTTAGGATAATAATTTGATATAACATATAATTGCAAAAAATTGCACGCTTACTGAGCCATCACATGTCTGAATGACAATCACTGTCAAGAAACATACCCAAAGACATATGCTCCAAAGCCTAATGTTCATATTCAGAGTATGTAGGAGGTTCATTTTCAGCACAGTACACAAGGAGTTATCTGCAAAAAATTCCTCCCATTGAAGTTAGTGGGGGCGGCACATCTAATGTCTCACTCACTACATTCAGAATGAACATATATTGTAGGTTTCCTTTGAAACCTGCTGAATACTAACATTTTTAGTTGTAACATTGGTTTCCTCAATTTCCATATGGGTAAAACACAAAAAGTAAGAGGATATTTCATGGACTCATGCAAACTTCTGACTGCTAGAAGCTGGGTGACACAGGATGGATCACTTGATAAATTGCCTGTTCTGTTCACTCCTCTAGCATCTGGCACTGGCATCAGATACTGGGCTAGATGGACCATTGGTCTGATCCACTATGGCCATTCTTATGTCTAGAGGGGAAAGAATGCCCGTAGAGCTCGTTATATTCCCTTTCCTCCCACCTTAATGGTCCATGAAAGAGAAAGATAAGGATCAGGTGAGAGAAAAGAGGGGATTTGGGGAATAAAAGGAAGATTAAGAAAAAGGGGACATTGTGGTTAACATTCTCCCTCCTCCTGCTAGTTAAACAGCATCTGAGGGATTCTGTGCAGAGAGGTGGGCTTTGTTGGATGAACTGTTGGACCCTCAAGGTTCTTTGGTAATTGGGCATGCCTGGTGAGTTGTCACCTGAAATGTTGAGGCACAAAAGGTTCCACAATATTTGGACAGTTCCCTTCAATGAGAACTAGGGTGACCAGACAGCAAGTGTGAAAAATCAGGACGGGGGTGGGGGGTAATAGGCGCCTATATAAGACAAAGCCCCAAATATTGGGACTGTCCCTATAAAATTGGGACATCTGGTCATCCTAATGAGAACATACACCTGAGGAGGAAGAAGGTGAGGAAGTTCTTGTGCAGAGCACCAGCACCTAGATTCCTGTTTCTCTCATCCAAGCTAATCCAGCCAACAGGGCTTCCACAGCAACAACTGACATGCACTTCAGAGGTACCAGTTCCACTGTCTCAGTGCCAATTTGTCAAGGCTGATATCAGAGACATTGGCAACAAAGAGTCTGGTGGCACCTTAAAGACTAACAGATTTATTTGGGCATAAGCTTTCGTGAGTAAAAACCTCACTTCTTCGGATGCATAGAGTGAAAGCTACAGATGTAGGCATTATATACTGACACATGGAGAGCAGGGAGTTACTTCACAAGTGGAGAACCAGTGTTGACAAGGCCAATTCAATCAGGGTGGATGTAGT